>NW_008602676.1:0-71862 GCF_000691845.1 Merops nubicus | reverse complement strand
TTCCCTACATTACAGCTGAATAGCCATTCACTATAGTTGTTGAAATTTTATTCTAAAATCTCCACCTGCTGACTTTAAAATTAGTATGCTTCAAGGTGGTGGCCAAAATATTGGGCAATTTGGAAAACGTGTTCTTAAGGTCAGCTGTCTCCCTCAAATGAGTTTGTGTCACCTTTTTCTGATGTCTGGGTTTGGCTTTTTTTCACAAATTCAGAATTCAAACGATGGTAAATGACATGCATGTTCCTTATATTGGAAGACATACTATAAAATAGTTAAGGTGAACATTTAGGATCAAGGCATGAGAAAATGATGCATAAAGTGAAACATTCCTTTAAGATAACCTAGGAACTGTTCAGTGGAGGTTTACAACTTTTTTTAAGTGGCAGAGTAAATCCTGGGGATGTAATCTGGGTGATAGGATGTTGCAGTCTCTGTCTGTACTAGTTTTCTATCACTTCTGGGTTTTTTTCTATGCACATAACTTACTTTTAGCCAGAACCCACAAGAGTTTTGTCTGAAACTCAAATTTATGACTTTGGTGTAATATTTTAAACACGTGACTTACCACATAACTACTGTGAAGAGTATTAACCAGCTATGCAGAAGAGAAGAAAAATCAGCCAGGCATTTTGCAAAGCTGAACTGAATCAGCCTGAGGGAAAGGAAACACCAAGGGCCTTGTTTAATGTATCTACAAACCTCCAGCTCCCTCGCCCACATGAACTGCCTGGCGTCTGTAAGCTCTTTAACAGCTTGATGGTGGGGCGCAGATGCAGAGAATGAGGATTGGACTGAAAGAATTCAAGAATAATACGTGACAAAGCAGTAAGAGGCCTGAAGTGCTACATCCTTTATCAAAGAATACATGTAGACTCTACAGTGTGATGGCTCAGACAATTCCAGGTAACAACCACCTCTTGTTGTGAACATTCACTACATTTTTGCAAATCCAGTTCAAAAAACTGAGTGGATAAAAAAGATGATCAACCTCTACCTTTTCTTCACGAATCAAAGACCACCTCTAAAAAGGCATCTAGTCTAAAGGAATTCACAGGTGGGAACACGCTGCCTTTGTGTGCAGAAGTCAAGCACTGAGCTGTCTATGACCTTCCTGCCTTTCACAGCAATAGCATCCATCTTTAGATTGCCTCCTCAGAGCTCACCTACCACTTTAGTGATATTACTGAGATGAAAGGGACAATGAAGGTTGCTGGTTCCAGAACTCAGGTGCAATGCATCTGTGCACAGCTGTGGCACATAATACAAAGGTGTCCTGAGCACCACAGTCCCAGCAGAGATACAGAGACCAGCCATCAGGGTGAGGAGCTGAGCACAGGCACCCTTGGTACACTCCAAACTTCTTCCAAACAGGATGTGGGAGGTGCTGCACTTCCCACCCCAAGGTCAGAACATAGCTGAGATTGTGTCAAAAAGTGCCCCGAGCTGATCTTAGCACTACTTTATCAAAGTCTTGGGGGCCTTAATTTATTCAGATCTCCTCTTTAACATCTTTTTAAACTCCACACAACACAGATCAACAGCCAACTAGAAAGCAAAGCATGAATAGAAATAGTTCTTACACATTTACACTGAATTCAAACACTAGAGCAACAAAGACATCAGACACCAGTAACACAAAAGGTGGCAACTCCCAGCTGTCTATGAGCAGACTCCAGGTCCAACTGAAAAGCCAAGAAAAAGCGGCAACTTACTAATATGCCACTCAGCTGCCCTGGCTTGGTAGAAGAACGTAATCCCTAACAGGTAATTTTCTTGCTCTACTAGTCTCAAATTAAACCTTTAACACAATTCTAATGCATTTTTGTGATGTGAGAAAAAGAGGTGCCTTATGTCTGAGAAGAATGGTTGAACAAATTGTGTGAGCCACAGCTTATTTGATAAGGTTTATCTTGTTCCTAATATCTCATATAGAACGTAAAAAAAAATACAAAATAGAAAAGTCTTGAAGCTAAAAGAGGATTTGGAAAGACAACTGGTTGGTATCTCTGTTAATGATGCTACAGTCAATTACAGTTGCTGAATTATTGGGTTTTAGAATGCTACAAACTGATCCTGCTTTGCTGGCTTATGGGTCTGCACTCAGAAAATACGAACCTCAGAGGATACAGAACCAGTCTTATTAAAAAAAAAACATATACAAGTGACTAGTCGTACGGGTTTTTTTCTGTATAAAAAACACTTCCCACCTCTGCTTTCAAGGTGCAACAGTATCACTGAAATAAAATTAAAAACCAACAAACAAACAAACAAACCAAACACAACAACCCAAAACTGAAACAAGATAAAAAACACAAAAGAAAATGTTATACATGTTTCAAGGACCTTTCTATCCAAAATACAAGGGAAAAATAATTTTTAAAAAGAGTTAGTAAAAGAATAAAATGCAGAATTTATAGAACAAATGCCTGAAAAAAAAAATCTAAATCTTTTTTTAATATGCAATGGCTGTTTCTCACAGCATATTCAAAAGAGCATAACAAAGACTATACTAGAATATTGTATTGCTCTTTTCAGGAACTTTTCCAAAATCATCCTGGCATATAATACACAGTAGGAGTTTTTAAATGGATACTCTTACAGAATAAAAACAGTGAAAAGAAAATTAATTTGCTACAACTATAAAACTATGTTAGTCTTGGATTTTTTCCTTTGTTCTTAAATCACTGAAAAACATTTGAGCATACAGCAGATAAGATGAGCCAACAGGGGATGAAAATAGAGGTAGATTTGCTACTATAAGCTAAACGTCTGCAGAAATTCTACAATATTCCATAATAAATTTTTTAATAAATCAATGTCTATACATTGAATACCTAACCATGATGAAGCACTCTTTCAGAAAGTTTTGTGTATGGGAATTTATAACTAACTGTTCAGTTTCACCCCCCAAGTATGTCTTTGTTGTATGACAATAAAAGCATCAGTGAGCACTTTTGATTCCCAATATCCTAATTTGAAATTTCTCACTGGTTTCTTAGCTACTATGTACTAATACTGAGCATCATCATCTAAGAATCTGGAGAAAGAATCCTTCTTCAAGATCTCACAGGATTTTATTTCTTTTTAATTTCTACAGGAAAATCCATTATTGAGGTGATAATCTGCTCCCTTTAGAGCAACTGTATGAGCAAGACAATTACCTGTCATTGTCTGCCTATTATTTAGATAATGACAATTGCAGTATTCCAGTCAAGGGGCAGTCATCCAATTGTATTATCTACTTTCTTGGTTAACTATTCTACCTGTTTTTGCAAAACAGCTAGTACAAGCACCAAATTACATGCTGCAGAGCAAAAGGTTAAGTATTACAGAACTATGGGATGAATGCTTCTACCTCAGCACTTACAAGCAATGAGTGGAGAGGGGTGATAAAAGCACCTTCATCCAGTTTTACTGAAACAAACACTTGATAGTGCTGTTCATTTCAATAGTTGCTTAAATAATATAAAGGGCCATGTTTTTATGGCTGAATTCAGTATGTAAAACTTAATCTTACATCTTTATTCCTATTGTTTAGTTTTCCATGCTGAAAAAATGGTATGAAACTAGTACTGCTACTAAACCTCACAATGCATGTGGCAAGTAAGTGGGGAGCTTGAACTAGAGGACGTCTTTCAGTCTGATAATCATATAATTTAGCAACTGTTAGTGTAAACCACTTCTAAGAAGTAATCAAATGAATTTATAAGATTGAGCAGAAAAATAGAGAACAATACTAGTGGATAGCTCCTGGAAAATGAAAAGACAGAAGGAACAGGATGAATATGGTGCAGTGCATTAGGACTACAGCAACTTTATACCATTAAACTGAGAAATGATCACGTACAGGTTCCACAGCCCTACAATAGGACCATGACTCTATCTCAGCCACCTTATGAAAGAGAATGATGGTTTCTAAGGGTTTTTAAAATAATGTAAACTGGTAACATTCATCAATCACTACAATGATTTATAATGGTATTTTAGAAGGATCTATTATGATATTGGATGATTATTTAAGTGTGTTCATGTTTATTTTGAGTTCAAGTACTAAAAAGTTGCCATGGTTTCTCTGTAGACACTCAATCAGCTAAACGAACTTAACAACAACTATTTTAAATAATTCATTTGGTTTTAATGTTTCATTACTTTGGAGAAGAAACCAGAAATAGGTTTCAACTTATGATGATCCTCTAAATGATACACAACATGAGTTAATGCCACTGGCAATAAAGCTTTTTTCCCTACCAGGAGCACCTTGAGAGGACAACAAATCAGCAGCTCTTCATCAGAAAAACATGAAGGAATCAGACTAAAAACTTTTGAGTTAAAAGGAACTTAGTAACTCAAAGTTCAGACCAGATTTTACCAGCTTTAGAGAACAGCATAATAAGAAAAGAGATGTCAAAGTACAACCATATCCAAACCTTGTTGGTACTAAAAAATTCCAGATGGAGTTTATCTCCCCAGAGACTGTGGTATGTTCAACACTTCCATTATGGAAACATACTACATGTACTGGCCAATTGCAGCAAACCTTATCTGAGTCCTGAAATCTATAATTGGGGGTGGTTTTGGTGAAATCTCACCCCAGCTCTCTTAACAGAACGTGACAACAGCAAAATGAAGACTTTTTAAAATCAATCATCATCCCTGCCAGAACTATGGATATTTCTTTGATTAGGTCCAGCATCTTCTGCTGAAAATGTACATTTTCCCCTGTTGATTTTAAATGCAGCACTCTTACTTGAGTGCACTGACTATGGGCTCTTCCTTTGAAAGCACTGGGCAACTCTCACCAGACCAACCCCTCACATCTATGGCAGCACTAGGGGCTAAGCAGCCCTCCTTAAATACACCCACAACATGCATGACAGAATATGCCACAGAAAAGTCAAAGAATTCAAAAATGCATCATACCTGAAAAGTTCTATAAAAATAATTCTTCAAACTTTTGTGTCTATAGGTGAGGACATCAGATGTAGAAATTTCACAATGGTGTTCAGATACTCTGCTGAACACGCTCAGGTGTGAAAATAGTACTGTGATGTGAGATGAAACTCATAAATAGAAAGGCTGCCTGTCTGAAAGGAAAAGTTGGGGCTGTTCTACTTTTGCTCAGTCTTTCCATATGACTTACATCTAAGAGTATCTATTAAAAACCCTGTTGCTTTTCTCTTTGATCTAAAGGTGTCAAAGGAGCATCTGTTATAACACACTGCTTATTATTTCAAAAATCTGAATTTCCTTTGAATAGAAAATCAGATAGAATGACATCCTTTTTAAATGTATGACAAAAATGCTGTGTATTAGGAATTAAAGAGATCAAGACAATTGACAGTAAGACTACAAAGGACTGGTAAATCAATAGAATGAGTGAAATGTATGAAGAGGAAAAAAAGAATAGCCACCGTTCTGCTTAAATAAATGTGGCAGACAATATAGTAGAGAAGAATAGAATAAGCCAAAACACAATAAAAATGTGAGTGCACTAATAAAGAATGAAAAATATTGTGGGTATCCATTAATGGAGTAAGATCATCATCCAAAAACAAATCACAGTATTTATTTTACTTTTAGGAGTCTAGAGGACAAAAGAAAGCTGAACATAGCCAAAGATCAACAAAATAAGTTCTTCTAGAACAAAATTATAGGACTAATTGAAGGTTTTTTGATGAAACTGAACCAAGAATGGACACAAGTACACAGACATCACCTCACCTGCAAGTATGCAGTGGAGGGGATACATGGTTACAAGCACTGGTAGTTTATAAGGCTTAACTATTAAAATGTAAGAACACTCATTAGACTGAATTGTAGACAAAAAGCTTAAATGAGAGCCCATAAAATACCATCAAAACCAGCCTAAAATTCTTCCCTGGTATACTTCAACATCCAAGAAGTTTTTCCAAAGTACCTCAAATTACTCAAAAGTTTAAATTCCATCAGGAGTTGCTGGAGAAATTACTCTGGAGAAAGTTCTCAGTCTTAAAAGCCTGTTTCTAACCCATTAAAATTAGTGCAAGTTTGTCACTAGCACCACCTAAAAAAACCCTCAAGGTCTGAAGGTGACACTTACGTTCTTTGTGGCACCCTGCACACACATCCTTACACAGGAGGCCAGTACAGAGAGGATGACAAGATTTGAATATTGAGGTGCTCACACCACTCCTATCACTCCAGGCAGTAAATTTAGCAAATTTTCAGCTCTCCTTCCATTGAAAAAAAACAAAAACAAAAACAAACAAACAAACAAAAAAAAAAAAAAAAAAAAAAAAAAAAAAAAAAACAATCACAAAACCCAGGATTTCACCGTCTTAAACTGGAACTGATTTAATTTAGAGGGTAGATGGGGAAGGCAAGCAGAAATAGACCAGTGAGAATTTTTATCATTTTCCTATTTTCTATTTGTGCATGTAACCTTAAAGATGAGTTCACTTGAAAATGTGTCTTCATTCCATTGCCATGGCTACTTGACATAAACAAGAAGTATGTCTCTTCTCTGCTCATCCTTCCTCCACTCACTCGATACACACGCTGCCCGTGCTCCACTGCTTAGCAGTCATTTGAAATGTGCCCTAAAACTGAACAATCTTCTTTGAAAAAAACCCTCCCCTAAAGCAGGTTCAAGTAAATATAAGGAAGATACGTTTTTCTTCCATTACCTCAAGACCTGGATAGTCCTCCGACAAACTAATAACTGTTCTTTCCCATGGCAAAATAAATAAACCTGGAAATACCAAGCAGAACATTCCCAGGATAACTGAAGATTTTTTTCCTTCTTGTACATTTGTCAACAAGCAGGATTATTGAACAAAATAAGTTTCCTTGACAGAATGATTTCAGCTTTTGAGAGAATGTATTCTGTCAACAAGACAGAGTAAGGACTTGACAAAATAATATGTCTGAACCACTGAAGTGTTTTGAGTTTTCTTCTCAAGCATAACAATGAGAGGTTGTGTGTGTGTGCAAAGTCAAAAGTAACTTTTTTGACATCATATGAATGTTTTCTCCTCAGCTGTCAAAGAAAGTCTGGCAACCTCTCTAATGTCTTCTTATAACAAGCTATGACCAGAAACTAATGTTTATAAAGCCTGAACTCAGGACCTTAGATAAAGTCCCTTCTAAGCCAAACAATAAGCAAAGAATTAAGAAGCAAAACCAAAGGGCAGCAACAGCCATAGTATATAAAAAAAAAAAAAAATCCAAAACAAAGTGGAAATATCTGAACATTGCCCAGGAAGACTCTTTATGCTAAAGGAAGTTAAGCTCCTGTTCTAAAAATTGTCTGGAGCTCGTGGCCCTCTTGTCTTATCCACAACTCCACATTCTGTATCAGAAGCTCTTCTGCTACAAAACAGGTGGAAGTTTACTAGATCAGTTAAAATTTCCACTAAAGCTGAATTTTTTTAAAAATGAAAATATCTGCTGGAAAAGCCACAGGGAAGAGGGAGAAAGGCAAAATCTCCAAGCGTAGGGTTTCTCGTCTTACCCTTTTTACTGAATTCAGCTTCTCAATAAAGGAGTTAGGGCAGTAAAACATCCAGCACAAACTTTTAAATCAAAGCTGAGATTTAAATACTTCACTCTTGTCCTCACGATCAGCTCAATAGTGGATGCTGATAATTTATAGATACCGATATAAAAGTGCACTGATAGAGTCAGTGCTGGAGAGAAGCTAATAAAGAGGTGAGGGGAAAAAGGAGAAGAACGTTATTTACAATACACTCTGCCTGTACTAGAATGCAGTCACCATCAACATTTTTCATCTGGATTTGTGCTGCTGGATATCCTGTATTTCCTCGTGAGTTCCAGTGAGGGGAGGAAAAGAATAAATAAATGAAATCAGAAAGCAGACATTACATCTGGCAGGTATAACCGGGATACCCTCCATTTACTATCTTTGTAAACAGCTTTCCAGGAAATTACCTTCCATGATTGAATTACCCAAATTTTTTTGATACTTAACGTAGAACTTCTTCATGTTTATTTGTGGTGCTACAATCACCAACAGCATATTTTAAGAGCCTCTCCCTAGACCCTCAGTTACTTGTCAAAAGTTCTCCATTTCTGCTTTTTTTCATCTTTTTTTTTTTATGCTAACTATACATTTCCTCTTGGCCACATGTAAACCTGGCGTTAGATTTTGTTTAAGGTCTGGCCTTCTTTGACAAGTTCTGTACTTGCTAATGAAACAGTCAAAACCAAAATTAAATGTGTCCTTCCAGAGAGAATCTGGCTGTGGTGCAAGGCCTGTTTATGGAGTCCTCGGTGTATTTTTCATATCTTTTGCTCTGGTGAAATAACTGGATCAAATAATAAAATGATGACAGGAACATGCGGCATCAAAATTTAGGTACAGTGTGTTTCACCACTTCACAAATCAGCATCATTCAGTAATCTGAGCAAAACCGACTGCTGCAGTAAGTCAGTACTTTGTTTTCACCGTTTTCAAAAGCAGGCACTAGCATAAGTGTCTCAGCTTTAACAGCTGAGTATAATAAAATTAAAAGCCTTTCTCTTTGAAGCAAATCCATGATAGACTCAACAATTCTCCAATACAGATAGCATTAAAAAAAAAAAAGTTTGACAGCAGTAAAAGACCTCAGAGTGTTGTAATACTGGGAAATCAATGCACGATGTGTCCATCTGTATTTTTATAATTCAATATGAGATACACTGGGGTAAATTCAGTATGTGCAACCCGAATATTTGGCTATAAAGAGCTAGTGAGGATGCAGTAATCACTGCTGTGGAGTAACTACACGAGTGTGTCCCACATACTAAATCAATATGCTATGGCTTTTTTTTCCCCTTTAGCTGTCTTTTTTGTAGGGTGGCGAGTGGTATGTGTGTGTGTGTGCACACGTATGAGTCTCCTGGTTTCAGTGTTACTTG
The DNA here is from genome assembly GCF_000691845.1 of Merops nubicus. Taxonomy (NCBI): domain Eukaryota; kingdom Metazoa; phylum Chordata; class Aves; order Coraciiformes; family Meropidae; genus Merops; species Merops nubicus. Next base: position 62,961 of record NW_008602676.1, on the reverse strand, counting down.
TGAGAGTTTCTACTCTTGGGGTTCTTCTGTTGTCCTGCTTTGTGTTTTCCTCTGTTCTGCTGGGGTAACTGCACCAAACCCAAGGCTACAACAAGGATGTTGCACCAGTGCTCACAGAGGTAAAAGGTCATGGTTGTCACACCATCTAAATACAACGTGAGCAGAGAAAAGTTACATGGTAAGCACTGAATGACTGAAATGGTCAAAATGCAAGAAAAACACATTCAAGAACATGCAAAGAAAGCAGTGAGGGGAAATTTCAACAGTTCACCAATCTATTTTTCAGACACTTGAAAACCTCGTGGAACTATGCAGAGGAGAAGCACTGGTGAGTTTGGGGTTGGTGGGAAGCAACCAAGAAATGAGAAACCAGAACACAACTGGTCTCCACTGAAGACAATACTTTTGGTCCAATTTATTCTTTATAGTTTGAAAAAGGACCCTCAGGATCAACTCTTGAAAACAAATCTAATTCAGCTTTCCAATGTGAGACAAAACATTACTCCCAGTTCAACAGAAATCTGAATTAGTGAAGATGCTGCGAGTTCTCCAAAACCAGTGTGCAAATGTGTGTAAATATACACGTATATACTCACCAACATACACAGAGAGTATGTTTGAGACTGTGTGTACATAGATACATACACACAGACAGCACTTTGTATCTTTGAAAGAACACCTATAGATCACTGAATGTACATCCAGAAAGCTCCTTTTCATTACATTATAATTCTTCCTGGAGTTTAGCATTCTGCAACCACTTAGTTAAAGTAAAAGGACCTGATGAATTGCAAATTCAGTAAAAGCATGTTATATACTATTCTTGCATTCAGGATGTGACATCTGAACAAAAATAAAAATATTTTAAAGAATGTTTATAACTTTCAATGGAAACATTTTGAAGCTTATTAAAATATTAAAGAAATCAACGTCACAGTGAAGCCCCAGACTCCTGCGCCAGTTTTTTGTGGCTGTAAATTTCCCTTGAGGCCCCATAAGTGGCACTTGAGCGGCCTATGTTCTTAAAGCCCCCAGGATCCTAGAATTTGAGATCAAAAGATCTTTAAAAGAACAGCAGGTGCTAGAAGCTTTTAATATATACGATGTTGGAGAAGTTTAAAAAAACCCCACACCCAAACCCTAGCTGCTTTTCACCCTATCCAGCTCCTGAATCCCCTGAGCAGATTAATCTCTGACACAGCCTCGAGCTACATTTTTTGTAAGAAGTTAAGCAAAGAACGGTGTACAACCTGCCACACACCAGTCTGGGATGTAGAGTGGTTTGAACTACAGCAAGCTACAGTGCACATTAGGATTTCCATTAAAAATAAATAAGGCCGCCTCAACATTTTCTCCTTAAGAGGCAACAACAAAGGATACAGACACAAAAGTGAATATTAATCTTCCAGTTTAGCTTTGTACTAGGGGATGCCACAGAGCAAAGGGAAATAACAAGAGCTCATGCAATCACCTGAGTGTATAGTGGCACGTGGGTGGCTTCTTATCATCCAGATCAAAGGCTGAGGCTCCCTGGATCAGCCCATCAGCCCCCCGGGAGGCTGACATCGCCGTCTCATGTACCACTAACCAATTGTGTGCTCTCCCACAGAAGCCCTTTGAAAAGTCCTTTCTGACTGACTGAATGCTTCTAACTAGACATTCCACAGGCTGAACATGTAGTGTGGCACTTCTAAGTCTCCTTCTGCTTGTTTGCAAGTCATCTCCTTTTGCAGTTGTAGCATGTGCCTTTGTTTTCAAACTACAGGACAAAAATTCTCACCCAGCACAGCACTCACTAAAAAACCAAAAACCCACAAAATGAACCAAACAAAACCAGAAGAAAAAAATACTCTAAATTTTATCAATTAAAATAAAAATAAAAACACTGAGAAATAAGCAAAAACCAGAGTAATTGGAATTCCAATGCCACAAACTCAAAATACCTTAGCAGTTATCTATGTAACTCTTAACAGAGACACTCCAGATGGACCAAATCATTTTACATAAAGCATTCTCCTCCTGCCATCACCCCGCAGGGTAGGCAAAACCACAATAAATAAATAAGGTACCATTCCTCCAATGCACACAACAATCCCTATGCTACCAGGAACTGTTTAACATACTTTTTACTTTAGTTCAGATGTTGTACAGTACCTATTACTTGTGCTGCATGGAGAGGTAACACCTATGGAGGGCTAGTAGACCCACAGGAGTATTTTTCATTACCCGTAAGGAATAAATGGCTGACAGAAGAGTAAACAATAAAGATGCTCTCCAATAAAAGGGTGTTTCTGTGAAGTGCTAGCAACACCCAACTCAAAGCAGAGGAAAACAGCACATTAATTCAAAAAAAAGAAGACAAAATCTCTAACTTTCTGTTTCCAAAATTTCTACATATAGTAGACATAAATCTTATTTTACTGCAAGGAGAGGAACACTTGCACATAGCCTTAAGCATAACCACAACTGTGTCTTCTCCACAGTCTCACAACATGGCACCCAAAGACACCAGTCACTGTTTTGGCAACACTTAGAATCATAGAATCATAGAGGTTGGAAGGGACCTCGAAAGATCATCTAGTCCAACCCCCCTGCCAGAGCAGGGTGACCTAGAGTACATCACACAGGAAGGCATCCAGGCGGGTTTTGAATGACTCCAGTGAAGGAGACTTCTCTGATACTTCCTAATGTTACTAATATTACACAGCCAGCTGAAACGTAATGTTTAGGTATGATGACCAAAATACACTTACTAGTCTTAAAAGATGAGATGAGGGGCCCTCAGCCTTCAAAGGAGTTACCTTGGGCAGCATCTCGACCCAAAGGGGAGTCCCTCAGTGCAGACCCACTGCTCAGAGGACTGGCTCAGTTTGCCCTCCATTTGGACTCCGTTTATGCCCTGGTCCAGTGTGGTCTGGTCAGCATCTAGAAACTTCCCTGACTGGCTGAAGGCCTTGTCTGTCAGCCGAAGGGCCCCGTCTTTCCTATCCCTGAGCACAGTCACTCAGCCCCCAACCGTGGCTTCCACGTCAAAGACTTTTCTTTCAGCAGTCAAGAAATTTTGGCCTTTACAGGGGTGGGTGTACCTGCCACAACACCTGAGCTAAGAAAGAGCACTAAAATCCTCTGAACTGACTTCAAAAAAAAGTATTGTTTCAGAAAGTGTACTGAATATGAAGAAAATATGTTTTATTTCAGTCTTTCTGTTTGACAGCTTTTCTGAGCTGGCCATCTGCATTAGTTCTGCATGCCTGCCAGCTGACAAGTTCTATTTGTTGAGCAGATAATTGTAGCTGTTTTATTTTCCCAGTAACACACTATCACAAAACACAAGAGCGTTCAGCTTAATTTAGATATGTTCTTCAATATACAGAGGGCAGTGAATAATAGTGAAAACTGTTTTGCCTGACAAGCAAAGCATGAATGTGTCACATCAAATACTTTGTCTTGCTCAGTGTTCCTTCAGAACAGATAGCATTTAGCTTTCATATTTTACAAGGAAGACTTGCAAAGATAGCTCTGAATAGGCTGTATTTCAGGTACAACTTCTTTAAAAGTTTTCTTCAGGTTTTTAAAACTTTATTTCCTAAGTCTCTATAATAAAAAAGGATAAACATTATGAACTTTTAAATAAAGAAAAGGAATTTGAAAATTCAAGGCACTGCAGTACATCAGAAGCAGTTTATAGTTTTCTGGACATAGATATTATCCCTTTACAAATACAGCTGTATTTTAAAAGAGCAGTTTCAATACCAATATCCCTGAGGATGAATTTTAATAATAACTTTATTTTAAAGTTATTAAAGGTAAATTTAAAACTTTAAGTTATTTGCTTTCCAGAAGATTTGATGGGTTTGCCACGTAACATACAAGTAGTGTAACTATGGCAAATTCAGTCTAGTTTTCATTGAGAAAAACAGCCAACTAGTGAGTTACTCAAGTCACCAATTTTCAGATTTGAGGTCTAGAAGTATCCTGAGTACTGTTCCATGATCTGCCTGAACCAGTGGAGGACAGGCCTTACAAACACCAGCACAAGTGCCACAGGGACCTGACCTGAGCTGGCTTTGGTGCCTAATAACTCCACACAACTCACCACTTCTGTCCTAAGTGACCACCACAACAGAGGGAGCCCAAAGTTATGGACTAAGTGCACTCAGTGGACACCTTAAAGACATTTCACAGGGGTGAACTGAGGCCTAGAACTCTTCTGAGGTGGCACAGTCACTAAGGCAGACTTACTACTGATGTTTCCCTTGCTCTTTCTCAGGTATTCCAGAGCCTCTGCTTGTGCTTTACTAGTATTGGCACAAATTCAGATAGACCATTGTAGGAAGCTAAATTAAACCCCAAATGGGTTATAGTTTTTAGATAATCTGCTTCCTGAGCCCTCTTACCACACAGTGGCATAAATGCCAGTGCAGCACAAGCCAGGAACACATGGTTGGCAGCAGATGGAAAGACGGGACCCTGCAAACTAGATTTACATCAGTTTACCTTTCCATTTAGAATGAAATCTGACAAAATTATTTCCCATCAGACTGGGAATTGAAAACTCAGTTTTTAACACATTTTGAAACTTATTGTACAATTATTAAGGGTGAAACAGAAAACTGTATTTGCAGAGTACTGAAGAACATTAGGCTCCTATTTCCTCCTGGTATTTCCTGAGGACCACGACAGAAATACACCAGTATGAGGGCAGGAAGGCTGCAGATTCTATTCTTTCAAGGCAGTTCAGTTGTGCAATTTAAGATACAAGGGAAAAGAAATTGGAAAAAAAAAAAAACAAAAAAAAACCACAGTAGCACACATGTATTACTGAAACATCCCAGTCTTGTTCATCAAAACAGGAATACAATCAATAGTGTGTATGAGAAAGTTTCACAGCTTCACAGAATGGATTTAAAGATCATCCTTACTTGGGCAGCTCATTATGATGGTCACTTTTAATGCTTTATAAAGCAATTTTTCTTCCTTCAGTTTTGGTTACCTATGCTATAGAGTCAACACTGGTAGGGATGACAAGGGCGCATAATCTAGATATTCAAATATTAGAATGAAAAGAGTCTTTAGAAGATGGAGTTGCAAATGTGCAGGGACATTAAAAACTACAATGTCTTGTCACTTAAATATGGAAATCAGTCATTATCCAATAACAGTTCCATACTCAAGGGAGTTTTAGTCCTGACCAAAAAGCTGTATCTCAGTTTCTAAAAGAGAGAGAGAAAGTGGATCTGAGCTGTGGGCACTTGGTGTGGTGAGAAAAGTAAGAGGAACTGTAAGAATCAGAATAAACTGCTGTACATATATAGTTTAGGGCAAGGAAACAAAATCATACCTACTTTTGGCTAAACTACATTTCCTCTCACTAGCCAAGCCACGAAGCCTGCCACAACACTGCAGATGCTGCCTCAAGCAGACACTGCAGATAAAAGGCCTGATGTACCTGTCTGCTCCCCCACTTCACACCAGTTCTATTCCAGTACACCCTGAGGAATCAATAGGTATGACTCACTGCTGTGTGACTTCCACTGTGCACTAAGGTAATTTTATTTGCCAAAACGATGCGACAGCACCATTAAAACAGAAATTAGATTCATTATATATAGGCATTTAGGCTTGTGACTCCCCCCCTTTCTAAAATCAATGGCAAAACTCATCCACATCCTTCTGTCAAATACTCAGAATTCAATTTTAAAAAATATCTTTTAAGTCTGTATTTTCTTATTTTTTCTTTGTTAATCAATCATTTACACACCAGTGTTATGCTTTTATTATCCTATTATTTCACCTCCACTGATTAGCAAAGAAAAGTTCCACTTTAGCTGCAAAGAGTAGTTGTTGGTATTTATTACATTAAACTTTCAATATATAGTTTAGATTTTATTTTCATTAAAGTCAAGCCTACCATAAGTTAGCCCATTGAGTTCCACATATTACCAGTTGGACACTTTCAGGCTGAATCCTGGAGTGAAATACATGTTCACACAGCAGCAGCAGCCGTGCATGCTTAGCACCTGCATCTTGGAGAGGTCATCGGCCTTCCAAAAAAGTGTAGAGAGCTGCATTCAGCATTAGAACTTTAGAAAGATGTTATGATTACTTATAACTTTCTGTTTTGTTTATCAAGGAAGAAATGAAATAACCACATTAGCTATTAGGATATTTGGAGTGAGAAACTAAAAGGAATAAAAAGCTTCCCTTAAGGGCAATAAATACAGGGTTAAGATCCTGCTGGTTCTTTGTCTCTCCTCCCATTCTCTGCAAAGTAGGTTACTACAAGTGCAGTTAGAAGACAATAAATTAAGCAGCTGATTTTTATAAAGGTGTCACCCTTCCAGGAAAAAAAAATGTAGATTGGTCTGACTTCTAGAAAGTAACAGGTGAAATGGTTGAAAGCACAACATACCAGGGAAAGACACCGAGCATTTATCCAGCCTTTCAAGATCCTTTTTTGGCTGCTTGAGTTTCCTCCTCCAGTCTGCTGCTTGTTGTCTATGAAGTTGGGTATCATTGAGTATCCAAACAAGATGACTTCTTCCTCCTTACTGAGACTTTTTGTCAGGTCAATAATATCTTTTATGTTTAATACCTCTTCATCTTTTAACATGAGAATAGCATTAATTGGAGGGAACATGGACTGAGATTCTGGAATATCAATGAGATTTTTAAGAACTGTATCTTCAGATTTAGCAGAGTATGTACTATTTTTAATGATCTAACACCCTGAGCTGGGACCACAGAAATGGAACAGAAATGGGAGATGCTGAAGGCCTACAGAGAACTGACAGTTATCTGGAACTTCTGTGGGATAAAAATGGTTTTCCTGAGGAAGGGAAACATGCAAAACTACTTAATTTTTAATCTTATTTTTAATATTTTAAATCAGACTGTCTAAGCCTCTTCTAACGAGACGAGGCCTAATACAAGGTAAGTACAATATTAGCTTAAGACATCAAACAGCCAGTTAAATGCTTGGCTTATAACTAGTTTACATTTATTTTCTTTGCATACAAGAGGTCAAGTATAAAGGAAAAAGATGACCTTTCCAAGTAACTAAGATACTATGCTTTAATTGCTGAGACATGCAGCCATCGTTTGGTAAATTACTGTGTGTAATTTAATTGATAAAGACTGGCATTTACTGCTTTAAAAACAATACAGTTATAGACACAAGCAATGAAATGTATTTATACACATAGAACTACCACAGCAAATTGAACTTGCAGACCAGAACAACCCACAACTGGAGAGGGACTCTGCCTGACTTTGACAGCAGAGAGAGACAGAAAAGGACTTTTCTCTCCCTCTTCCTCAGTTGTGTAAAAGGTCAATGTTGTTACAAGCACTAGACTGCCCCAGGGGGATGAGTTAAAAAGGAACTGCAATCACACTTTTAGCTCTACCCATTTGCTGAGACCAGAAGAAAGTCTACAAAGTTATTTTCCAGACTATTTCTATCAATACTGCTGTATCAGGTGCTCCTGTTCTTTTCACAGCATAAGAAAAAGAAAGCAGAGACATGCAGACACAGAGATGGGCACCAGTTTGTTCATCAGATTAAAAAAAAAAAGAAAGCACAATCACATTATTAAGTATCAGTAATTAATATTCAGAAGTAGCTTTTCTAAAGTTAAAATTTTGATCAAAGTTCCTTTCCTCTTTGGCTGTCAGCTGGGAAATATATTTAAAATTTCTTTGCATTTATCTGGTGCTTGAAGGAGTGAAAATATAAATATTTGTTTTAAAGATGATGCATATTAATAGATATTTAACTTAAACCAACAAACACTGGAATAACAGGCCAGCTTTGATTTAAAGCAATACCATAAATAACCATCAGGACAGAGGATGAGGGCCACACATTTTCCTAGTAGTGTGACTTAAACTTATTACAAGAGAAAAATGTTGTGCACCCATTTAAGGGCACTTCATAGTATAGCCACATTTATTTTAAACTCACATGTTAAAATCTCATTTTACCCAGAAAAAGCTTCTTGGTAACAATACATCAACCAAAAACACAGGAGAAAGACCAGAATTCCATTTTTTCACCATGTGAATTGAGAATGGAGGCCATGACCTAAGGATGTCTCACTTGCATGCTGAGGTCTGTGGTGCTTGGAGTACTCATGTCTCCTCTATGCAAAAGTACCACTCTAATACTATAAACTTCGTTTTGCCTTATTTTTCCTCTTCTTTTACCCCCCATGCAGAGTGTAACTGCTGCTGTACAGAAATTCAGATCTATTTCTGATTTGCACACTTGTAGAAGTTTTCAGGAATAGTCAGCAGGTATAAACAGGGTCAGTTTGTGTTCACAGACCTGTCACACCTTCCAGCAGAGCACTGACGAAGAGCTTCCTGCAGACCTTCCTCAGGTGCCTGAACACGTGGCAGGGTCTGGGGTTTTAAGATCCCTGCAAGATTCTGCTTACTATGAGAGTTAATTTAGTACGTTGAACACATCAAATATGTAAGTAAAGCATCACCTGTATGAGGAGGAAGTCAACAGCACAGCCAAAGGAAAATAGCCATTTTGAGAATCTAATAAATTCTGCTTTACTTTGAAAAGTATAAATCTTTGTAATTAATTCTAATTTACTCTGCAAATTACACAAAGAGTCAATAGGCACCAGTTTAGAGCCATCTGTCCTTGGTGGCTAAATATGGGCGTTGCCATTCCTCACTTGCCCGTAGAGACTCTAGGCAGGAGAAAAAATACTTCAACTGACACAGTTGAGATATGGAAACCAAGTGTTTCATATATGTTGATTTTGTTGACATTTAAATATATTTCTATTTTAAATCACATTCCTCGTCTGCATTTTGAGATCATTTCCCCAACTCTTCTAGAAATTTATGGTAATTTCAGCTAGATTTCAGAAAAGATATGAAAAATGTTTCCCATCAAATTTCTAGATTGGAAACATTTCAATTCTTTTTGAAATAAAATATTTTCATTACAATCTGCTGAAAGTCTAATATGTTCTTTTCCCATAACAAAGTCTGCATTTTTTAAATTGATAAACCATGCCTTAAAAAAACAAAACAAAACTGTTTTTGTCTAGCTCTACTGTGGAAATCAAACATCTTGGTACACTGCTGTCAGTAACAAATAGTTACTGGCTTAGCCTAAACATATGATGAATTTAGTAAAACAGAAAAAGTAGAATTAGGAAAACAAGTGATTATTCAGACAAGAGTGAAAAAGCACTATTCTTTAGATTCTTTTGATACAAGCAAGATCTTTTTGCTTCTTCCCATAGAAGTAAAAAATTAATAGCAACTGTTTGCTTTGGAATTCAAAGGAATTCCAAAAATTCAGCACACAAAATGAAATAAATCTTTTATTTCCTCTCTCCATTTATGCAATGCCATGCACCCCTCACCATCACAAATCAAAAAACAAAACACAACACCAACAACTTGTAAAGCAGACAATAAAACAATTCAACAATCATTACCAAAGTGTGAGAATGAATCCCTACAGATTTGAGTATTTCTAGTTTAGATTGAGCAACACTTCTGACAACACAGTGATCTTCTCCTGTGGAAGAAGATTATTATATGGTCATGTGTGTGAAATCTCAAAAGAGACAAGAAAAATGCAGGATCAAGCAATACCAGAAAAATGTCATCAAAGATCCAAGTGTCCTACCAGCTCCTCACTCCATCCCCAAAAACACCACACAGGTTTAAAAGCTGAATACTGTGTTGTATAGAAATAACATGGGAGGAAGTGGCTTTCCCACCCTCGGGGAATGTGCATTCCTACTTGCAGCCCTCAAGGCGCGAGATGTCCATTCATGTTAGTATAATTCCTGCCAAAGGCTCTCTGTAAGTGCAGCAACACGGAGATAAACTGTTGTGAAGAGCACGGGGCCTGTGCTTCGCTCTCTTCCTCGTAGGCTGCACTTTGTCACTGACTTCTGCAATCAAAGGAAAGATTAGCAACATGTGGCAGGGCATGTACAAGCCAGGCAGCCTGAGAGCCAAGAACTGGGTCATCTGCTGGCAGCAGTGAAAACTGCTCCACGCTACAGAAAGGAACAGGGGAGAACACTGGGAAGATGGTTCCCTGGGTTTGGAGCAGCTGAGAAATTTATCACATGGGTAAAACTCTTTACTGGATTCCCACTGAAAGTAACATATAATCTGATTCCACTCTGTAAAGAAGGTGCCAAATTAGGAATTTATTTAAAATTAGGATCAGTATTTGTGAATTTTTTCCTTTTTTTTTTTTTTTTTTTGGTTAACTCTTAACTGCTGTTTCTTCTGTATGATTCTATCAGTAAGGTTTGCATGAAAAGTTTTACAGTAAATTGCCCCAAACCATATGTATTAAGGGCTGGGCTGAAGAGAATTTTCAACCTTTCAGTACTCTTCTCCACTGCAGAGATTCCCTCCTACTGGGGATGGCCCTGAAATGTATTGAAGGTTATCTTAAAATAAACTAAGACACAAGTAGTAGACAGTAAAGCAGAGATTAAAAATCTTGGGATGCTTCCAAACACTTGGTCTCGATCAGACAGAACACAGAGCTTGAAACAAGAGCTGGTCAGCACTATTCTGACAAATTGTTTTATTGAAAAATTGCTGTCTCAATGAGAAGTCAAAACTGCTCTCACAACATCTTGATTCTTCAAATGCTCACTATTGCTAAAAACAGGTTTTCTAAGGAAAACCTGTTCTAATTCAAAGCAACTAGATTTTATCTCACACTACATATACCCAGTAGAGGCACAGCAAAGGTGTCCTGGCAAGGCTGAGGATGCCAGCAGTTTGCAGTTCCCTGGAACAAGGGACTATGACTTCCTCCAGAGACTGAAAGCATCACTGATTTTTCTTGATGTTCCTAATTTTTTTTTTTTTCCAATTCAAAAACCTCCACATTACTATGCTGTATTAAAGAATAAGGAAAAAAAAAATGGGGAGGGGGGGAAGGGGAGGTATGAACAACCCTTTCACCATTAGTATTCCAGTAAGCCAGTAAATAAAAATAAAATTAAAATTTTGCGTTTTTCTTCATGTACCATATTCAAGGCAGGAGGGAGGGTAGGGTCAAATCAGAAAATTGTTCACTAAACTTTTACATATTTTATATAACCAAATATAGACAATTACCAGCACCTGACAATCTTCAAGACTTAGAGATAAGCAACAGACCTGGTACATGAATGACCCAAGCCTTTCTAGTTGTTTTGTGTCATGGAGTAGAATGAGAAATAGAGCTTAAAAATCCTTTTAAAAAAAATATTTTACATTGTTTTTGGGGTAATTCTGTTCTAGCAAAGGAGAATGTGTTTGATAGCTTGGATGTCATAACCCATTCAGCTCCTTTTTCAGACTTTACTGCAGAAAAGAAAATTACCATGTATTGTTTGTGCTGTATCAGTTTGAAGCATCTGTTAAGCACTTTCAAATTAATTACACTGTACATTGATTTTTTTTCAGGCATAATTATTAACCCTTGAAACATGTAATAATCAATTTATACTTAATTAAGCTCTCTCTGACATGCCCACGAGTATCTCAGCAGACACACTTTTTTAAAAGTTACTTCCAACATGTATCAATATCTCAAGTTCCTGTTATTAGAAATCCATACTGGTTTTTTTCCAGACTGCATCATCCACCTATACAGGTCCCCTTCAGCAACTGGCTGGGTCATTTCAGTGCTGATCTGCAGTTCAGGGGACATTATCTCTATTCTACTGCCTAGTAATATGCCAGGGTTATCAGATCCAGCACAACAGCCCTGGGATGAGCAGGTTTCCCTAGCACAGGAATGCTAATTCCAGTGTGGGTCTTAAAGGCAAAGGCAACCCCTCCACCCCACCCTCAGTGTGAATATATGACTTTGTGTGTGCTAACTTTTATTTTAAAACAAAATTTCTTTGGCTTTAATGAAAAAATCCAGGGATTACAGTAAATACAAATCTGCTATCCTTAATCTTTTAAGTCAACTATTATGTTATTCAGAAAACATGTTCAGTGGAATTCAAACCAACCTTTAAATACAGTAATCTCTGGCTGTAAACAGATCTGTTAGCTTCTTTGTCTGATTCTGCTTTTTGTTAAGATTAAACAGAGAAAGCAATTTTCTGCTATACAAGCCAGGGCATGGACTCCCATGAGAAAATGGGGGAGATAACAATGGCACCTTCTCTCATAGCTTGACATAGTTCGGTTTTTTTACATCAAGTAGTATTATATCATTAAATATAGTCTGTGGTTAAAACTGACTCTCAGTTTTTTGAGAAACAAAATGGCTTTTAATGCAATTTATTGTTATTGATTCTTAAAACTCTCACAGTATGTTGCACTGCAACACAGACTGAGATTTCTCAATGTCTAGGAGGGTGCTGCTTTACCAAATTTCATGGTCCAGACTGGGAGATGATAATGCACCAGCCTGTGGACAAGCTGATTTGTGTTCACCACATGCTTTTTTGTCCTACACCAGAATAAGGAATAAAATCATGATGGTGACAGAAGACATAGTGGACAAACTCTTCACAGGCTACATAACACAGCTCTGGATTCTTATGATTTGTTATTTTTTTTGTGGTCAAGCCAGATGTTTAACAAGATGATCATGGTTCAGGTCCTACTTTGTACTAACCTAATAAAAAAGATTGTACTTCATCCAGGTATTATATTTTGTATTATACAGCATATACAAATTATGTACAACCATAGAAGCACATATCAGTGTAATTATCCATTGATAAAGAACAAATTAGCTTGAAATTACATGCATGAGAAGAAGAGTGTTTCCTTATGACAAACACCAAGAAACTGTTCAACTGAGGATGAAATGCAGCAATGATGTGAGGGAGTTCAATTTTACCTGTGACCAGGTAATGTCATCTCCCTCTCCATGCTCAACAAAAAGATCTTTGAAGTGGCTGCCTTTTTTTTTGTATGATATGTCCTTGGCTGTGCTGCACACCTCATTTCAGGAGACTGCAGGGCAGCAGAGAGCATTGGATACAGATGGAATCTCTTTATCAGTAAGAGAAAGGGCTGAGCAAAAGCAGGAGAATGGAAGCACTATTGACTTAATGCTTCCAGTGACCACACAGCCTCAGGCCCCTGCACCGGTCCCATCCATTACTGCGGCCTGAAGGGGCAACAGCTTCCTGACCTGACTTCCTGGCTTCCTGAGCCTCGTGTACCCCACTTGCATGAAACAGTTCTGTAGGAGGGAAGCCAAGTTCTACTGGCAGGTGTTTCCCCCCTCCACACAATGCATATCTCACAAATGCAGTGACTTCCACATGCAGACCAGGAAACACTGCAAGCTTCTGTTACTCACACATTAACCTTCTGTTACTCACACATTCAGCTACAGTTAATGCAAAGCATTCAGCATTCAGAGAGGATGGGATCTGTACTGATAAGGGTTTCTTTTTCTCTGCATGGGTATGGACAGTCTTTCCTACTTTGACACACACTGAAATGAGCAGCACACCTCATCACATTCCACTTTAAGAGTAACCTGGTATTTTATCATCAGTAGTTTTGATATTTGAAAATGTGAGCCACTTAACAAAACTGCTATTTACGGAAAGGTTACAGAAGTCTTGTCAAGACACATTTGATGAATTAATTGTCATAGTGTTTTGTAAGAATGGCATCAGAAATTAGGGGCAAATGGCTTTTCTGAGGATCATGAGAATCACTAAAACAGATGTAACTAAATGCACTTGATAGTTATTAGTAGGATTGTGATTATTATTAATTAGCCTGTGGAGTCCAATTTTCAGCACTAGGAGTTTATATAAGAGAGTAAAATTAGAAGGCACCATGTATTAACATCAATGCATGAAGTCAGGCACAGCCCTCTGCCATCAGAAGCAGAGAGAGGTAGGACAACACTAACAAGTAACAGCAACAGATACCCTCACTGGAGGCCGTACTGCTCTGAAGAAAGCACGCTGCACTGCAGTTATATCAGCATGCTGGCCTCTCCTCCTATGTGACTGGGAAGACCAAAGAAACTGGCACTGAAGTAAAGGAATAATTTCACCTACAAACAGAGCTCATGTCACTTGAAAAATCCTCTCACACATGCCTTTTTTTCTGAAAATTTTCCCAAGGGCTTGACAAGCCCCACATATCAGAAGTTGTTCCTTGCTGCAGATGGGCAATGAAGAACAGCAGGGCTGCTCACTCCCAAACCCAAGAGCTGCCAGTGCCTACAGAAGCTTCCTGGCCCAGGCTGCTTATTACACTCCCTTCACATGGCATGTGGCACTCTGAAGTGACTACCAGCACAGCCACATCAAACTCACCCTCCTCACTCATCCCAGTTTGTCACTGGGACACTCCTTCTGGTGATACTCCTCTTGCTATTTACTTCAAATATCTCTTGCCTCCTTTAGCTAGAAGTACTGCATGACAGCTCCACCCAGTGCAGTGTCACTGTGCTCGGCGTCCCAGTTAAACACACAAAGAGCAAAGGGGATGTGGCCATATCACTGTGCTCTCTTTTTGCAAGTAACGGTGGCAAACAGAGCACCCCACGTGATCTCTACACGAGAGCTTCAGCACAGATTTTAAATTGTAATATTGATGGCAATATCCAGTTCTAAGGATGCCATTTTAACAGTTGAAGTACTCACATTTGTACAAACCAGCAAATTATACCCTGCTATACCCATATAACAATTCACACATCAAAAGCCAAACTCTAAATTCATTGTAGGGTTCTATATGTTCAGTTATTGATGTAATGTTATTAAGAGGAATAAAATAAGCAGAAGAGATAACACATATTTCAATTCATCTGTCAGACTGGGATCATAGTTCAAGAAGTAAAATTATGTATAATGGCTTTCCAACTATATATGTTTTACTTCACACTTTCAATTCACAAACCTCACACTAGAATTTTGTGGCATGTATCTATCTACTGATCAGTGTGGTGCTGGTAAATAGCACATGCTACAGACCTTTAGCAGAAGTGATATTTGCAGTAGCTTACTCACCATCTCTCTTCACAGAGAACTTCTACATAATGGTCTCCAGAAAGGGCTTGTTTGCAGTTTAAGGTTTATCTCACAAGAAACAGCTTCACCTGAACCTGTGAGGAAAAAATTGAGATATGTGGATGTTCTTCCCAAAATTTAACTTAGAATGATTTCCTTGGAAAAATATGGTTTAGCCATATTAAATTCTGTACAGAGACCCAGCCTCCTTCCACTGCTATATTTATTTTATAAACAACAGCAGAAAGCCAGCAATGGATTGCAGTAAAATGCAAGGGTAGTGCCTTTTATTTCATTTTAATCTGAAATCTATTCTTACTGAAGATGCCTATAAAACTTAATTTGCAAACTATAACTTATCTCTATAAATTTTAAACCAGTCTAAAAGAGTTTTACAACAGATATAGGATTCTCTATTACATTGTATGGGTTTTTTAAAGTTTTACAGGTTCCTATTCAAACTCTAGAGAAGACTCTTATGAAAATGTTAAAGGGTTTTTACATAAAAAGTGAGATTGTAGAAATTAAATTTCAGTATGTTTTTCATTTTTCAAAGACTTTTTCTTGCATATCATTTCAACATGGGCTAGGCCCTTCCAACATCAATTCTGATCCCATGGAAGAAAAAAGAATAATCACTTTGTAGCACACGTTTTACTTTATTACTAATTTTTTTAGCTATAGTGATGATCAGGGTCAGTTGGGGTAAATGCTGGCTATCTGGTTATACAAGTAGCTGAATTCCTGTTACAATGGACAGAGTTTGTTGCTACAAAATCATAGTCAAGAGAACTAAGCTTATAACAAGAGAAGACTTACACTGTTGTAACAGCTGAAATGAAAGAAAATTACTGGAGCACATTTGCAACACAAAAGCACACTTTTAAGGGAACAAAACATTGATGATGACATCTTTCAAACCATAATTTAGTGGGCTCTTTCGTTGCAGCTATGTTATTGACAATTCCTTTTTAAAGTAAAGTAGTATTTGGGGAATAAACACACAGCTACACTTTCTGCACAACACAAGGAATTAAAACAAACACAGTGCAATTTCCAGAAAATCTGCACCAAGGTCATGTAAGCACATGTCACCATTATTATAACTTTCTTTTTCCTTTTTGAGCAGCATTAATCCTTGCTAAGGCACTGAAGATTACCAGACAATTTTGCTGACAATTGCTATTGCTTGTAAAGTGCAAGTATCCAGTTTAAAAATATGTAATCAGCATAAGTCCTTTTTCTACAACCTAATTCTATTGAAAAAATAAGAAGGTTGCACTATATCTATTCTAATCCTAGTCATTTTAACAAACATCTGCCCTGTGTGATTTCTGTAGTGTAGCAGCTGGCCACAGCTGCTTTTTGAAATGTCCAGGAGAAATGAAAGCATGCACACTCCAAAATGTACTGTAAAATCCTCTGCAGAACAAATATTCCTGAAGTAAATCATAGTATAAATTAAAAACACTAACACCAGAGTAACCACCTGCACCCTCCCCAAACTCAGTTCAGTACAGCGGGAGGTAATCTGCTGGTTTCCTGCTTTTTCAGCTAAAAGAACAGTCCATTGAAAGACAGTCTGTTGAAATAAATAAATGCAGACTATTTTGCTTTAAGGCCACGTGTCTGGCAGACCCGGGACACACAGAAGGTGTGTATGCATCAGGCCTGTGCACACAGCTGAGACACAACACCTCTGAGCAATCCAGGTGTACGGGTGCACGCTAGCGGGTGTCAGCAGGCGTGCTGGGCTCGGCTAGGATGGGGTTAATGCTCACAAGCTGCTGGGGGGGCCACAGCCACCATAAGCAACCGAAGCAGCCAGTGGGATCATCAACACCCTGCTGACACCATGCCCTGTGTGTAAGGGGAGGGGCTGGCCCCTGGAGGCACTCTTGGTTTCAGCGTGTGGCTTCAGCCTGTGGCCAGAGCAGGGAAGTGCGCCTCAGGTACCGCCGTGTTCACAGTGCACCTCACTTCATTTATAGAGTATTTCACTGCCATCACCATTACTACTGTTGTTTCTCCTCTCTTTGTGTTTTCTTATCTCAGCCCATGGGGCTTTGTTTAGTTTTCCTCCGGAGTCTCCTCCCCTCACCCGTGGTGGGCAGGAGGCAGCAGTGGGCAGCAGCTGCTGGTGTTCAGTTGCCAGCTGAGGTTAGACCAGGAGAGGAGATAGACACGTGTAGGCAGTTAAGTTCTAAGTGACTCCAGAAGGTTGTGGCTATAGGTCTTTAAACAAATACTCTCCAGCTTTAGAATTAACCCAGTCAGACTTGTAGGAAATAGCTGCTGGATAACAATACCAAAGAATATGAAAAGAAAAAAAAAAATCTTCCATGCCATAAAATATTATGAAAAGTTTATTTTGCACCTCACCACAAACCTTTGTTTCAGTGTTCTTCTCTGCTGCACTTACTGCCCCCATCTTCACCTAATTGAATCTTTTTTCTCTTTCCATCCAAGAAAGGCAGCGTTCCTTTATTTCATCTCAAGATATAAGAGATTCTCCATGATACTTATTCACTAATTAGGCTACTTGCTGATGTATTAGACCAGTTGATTGGATGAACAGAACTAATGCTTATGCCTCTGAGAATAGAAGTTTTTCTTAAATTCAATTTCTGGTTGATTGTATATTAAAATCAATTGTGGAGCTGGTGGCTTCCCCAGAAAAGAAGAGTGAAGAAAAAGGACAACTTCTTTTGGGAATTCACAGAAGGAAGCAGAGGTTTCCTAAGTGAAACCACAGAGAAAAGAAAACCTGAATCTCATTAATATCAGCTGTCACCATTTAGGCAGCCAAAAAGATGAAAAGTATCATAATACTTTTTAACTAAGGGTGAGTAGTAGTCATACTTCAAACTTTTTGAAGTTAGTGGAAGACTCTAGAAAGTGAGCCTGTTTGAAAATCAAAACTTGCATCAGTTTTCTGCAGGAAGTTCAGTCATTAAAAATACATGAAATGTGGTCAGACATGATGGGACTGTGGGATGTGGCCATTCAGCAGTGCAGTTCAGCCACACCAAGTTCCTCTCTCCATCTTCAAAGATGGTATCAAGATTTCACATGGAAAAAGCAACAAAGCAAACAAAAAAATGGGGCTCAGGAGAGGGTATCTCTTGGTCACAAAGTCATCTAGTAGGAACCAGCAAGATCCAGACAGGATATGACTTAATGTGTTTGGTCTTTCTAAAATGAAACAGGTACAGCTATAACCTGCTGATGAAATCATCCAAGAGAATGAGAAAGGAAGGATAAAGAACAAGATACATAGAATTCCTTGTACAACTTTGAGGAAAAAAAAATATTCATAAATTTAAAAGTTATCTGTAACTAGCAAACGTCAAAGTACATTTTCTTTCACAACAAATGAATGAAGAGGGCTTAGAAATGCAACTTTGCACTTTGTTAGCATCAAACAAATTATTTTAAAGGAGCAGCAACTTCTAAGCCTTGGAACCAGAATATCATCTGCATAATAGAGGAGAAGATTTTATCTTGGATATTTCAAAATTAGCTACAGGTCAGTTAATGAGCCAGCTGACCTTCAACATATACTCTCCAACCAATACTAAACAAAAATCCCCAATGAATGAAATGTGGGAGATAAAGTTTTAAAATTGTTGATCAAGTAATTTGTCGCTAGAGGTCTAAGTTCATTCTAACATTTTTTTTCTGTCTTTTATTCTTCTTTCCTCCTACCTGCAATATACTCCCAGAATGGCTAAGCCCCTCTCTGATTTGAACCTCAGTCACTCATTTATAGTTCAAAGTCTACTTTCCCTATTTTACTGAGATGTTGCAAAACATGAGGTGACGTTTGCAAAAGTACTTGCATGGCAAATCTGGGTGTTTGGCATTCCTACAAGAAACAAAGAATGAAGGACAGTCAGTGTATGCTACCTAAAATTACCATAAATTATAAATTTAATAATAAATTACCATGTACGTTCATTTTTGTTTAGAAGAAAACCTTTTCAGAAGGAACTAGAATTATACTGAGGTGCATCCAACCATATCCCTGGGGAATAACAGATCTCCCCCTCACTACATAGAAGGGCATTTGTCACATAATTACCATGTTATTCTCAGATAATTATCACTGCAGAAGCAGCATACAGCCCAATAGGTGTTCATTTGTTTTTGTCTGCACTGTCAATAGTAGGAGAAATATAACACAAATTGTCTAAATGTTCTGACAGAGAGCAACGGCAGGACAGATGTTTAGAAGAGGTTTAAAAATGACAGGAGCTCTTTCAAAAGAGAAAACAGCAAAGCTCAGTTTTTAATTATTTTATGTAGCAAGCTGTTAAGATTGTTACAGGGGGAATAGGGTGTAAATAAAACCTTCAATTTTTAAGCCAACACAGTGTTGGCTATACATCTATAGAAAACAATCTGGCATTTGATTTGAGACTAATGCTAATGAAAAATGTGAAGAGAAGAAATAAAGAAAACAAGAACAAAAATCTACCTACCTTTGGGCTAGGGGCTCATACACTGCAAAAACTAAGAGTATCCAAAAAATCCACGGCTGCCGTCATACATCTGCTCAGCTTAAAAGGTGAAATGAGTCGGCAATTTCAACCCAACGTGTACTTATCTAGTATCCCCGTCACAATTGGCACTAATTAACCTTGCAAAAAAGTGGAAGATATTAATTCAAGTGGAGTGCCATGCTAAAACAACTCTGCTGCTTCTCCGTTAGTATAGTTACAGCCTTAATTGCCTCTGTAAACCCTAATTGGGCGTACAGACTGAATAGTCCAGGGAGAAACACCAACTCCCCTTTCCATTCCAAAACATTACTCTCAGCAAGACTTTGAAGCGTATACTTCAAACTTATGAAACACATATTTGTTCTACTCATTATGAATATGCTTTCTCAATATTGGAAATAGGGGTTTTTTTGCTATGAATATTCCCTAAATACACGTAGAAGCAGTATATCCAGCTCAGGAGTTTCTCATGTCTCCCAAACAAATACCTGGGGGTGAAGTGGATGTACTTCCTAATAGAACTCTGTATTTTACTTAGTCCTGGGAGGGAGTAGCTGTGAAACCAACAGCCCACCTCTCTCAGAACTGAGTCCCTCTCTCCTTCTGAAGGCACAAGTTCTGTTTTATCTGCAATGTCTTCCCACTCCAATGGGTAGTTCTTGTCCTGCAAGAGCTACCAGAGAGAACAGGAGCAAATCTCCAGCCTCACCTCTGCACTGTGAAGAGGTAACATGTCCCTTGCTTCTCCTCTACTGCTTACATTAAAGCGAGTGTAAATTTTACGTTGTGCCCCAAAATGCTTTGTCTAATGGAAGCTGCCCAAGGTGATGGATTTGTCACATGTACATCTTCAGCCCCCCGCACCCTGCTGAGCCTGTACACGGCCTTGTCTGAGGGACCCTTGCTGCTGTGACGCTGTCTGCTCCACACACCCTCTGCTGCAGCTATCACCAAATGAAAATTCTAATGTACGTTTTAAAAATCTTGGACTCAAAGCTGGTTTTGACAAGCCTAATTAATACTGATTGTTAAAAATCATGTAAACTAACCGATGAGATGTGAGCACTCTGGGTGTACATGCCCAGCGTTTGGCGGCTACAGGCGGCTCCTCTGTGAGGGGAGGCTGAGGCTGCCGGAGCTGGACACAGCTGGTTCCAGCCGGTTCTGGCCAGAGGGGGGTTAGTTTTTGTCTTTGTTCCTCACTATCCATTTGCAATTGGCAAAAAATTACATTAATTTTCTGCAAGTTGAGTCTGGTTTGCCCATGATGGTCACTGGTGAGCTCTCTCCCTGCCTTTGTCTCATGTCAGGAGCTTCCCCCTCTGCTCTTCTTCCCCTGCCCTGTTGAGGAGCAGGAGTGAGAGTGGCCTGAAGTGATCTGGCAGCCGGCCACAGACAGCCCACCTCGGAAAGACTGCAGAACCATTATAAATGAACAGAACACTGTGCTGTCTCATGGCATCTTCTGGAAGAACAGAAATTCACATTTCATCTGCTGTTTTTCAGTCAAGCAAAATCTGCATACAGTTACACATCGCTCCTCTCGGCTACCCTCTTGCTTCTCCTCCCCTGCCTGATGAGGACGATGCTGCCAGAGAAGCCTTTAGGCTGAATTATGGACAAGGGATTTTTCTCATGACTACTTCCTTGATTTTTCTCTTTCCTCCCTTCGTTTTATTATTCTCTCCTTTTGTTGTCTGTTTTGTTTTGTTTTAACCACCTATCTTCTGAATGTTCCTTTTATTCATTCCATTCACACCTTCTAAACTCAACTTTTACAGGAATAAAACCCTAAAAGCAAAATTCATCAACCTGAACTCACTGAGCAGTTAGCCCTGCTTTGAGCAGGGTATTAAGACTGGCTAACCTTCAGGGATCAGTTCTCAACCTGAATTATTGTCTGATCCTGATACACATATGTACATATATATATATATATATGCACATACAAAGCTTCTTTTTGGCTAGAGCACATATTCCACTTCACACCACAAAAGAAATGCAGGTTCATGACATCCCAATTTCTGCCAGCCCAGAGAATGACCTTGAATTGTTAACATTAGTCTCTGTTGCCCACTCCCAAGCACAATGCTTTTATTCAGGAGGATTATCAGAATCAGTAATGGCCTTTGCTCCTGCACGGATTTACAGTATTTGCAAGTATAACTTGTGTAGCATTGAGATAGACAGAGTAAACAAGGCTATAACAAAGGAGCAATACCAATGAGTTCTGGTTATCACTGTCAAGCTTCAAAAGCAAAATTTCAGCACTGAGAAGATGAAATCTGAACAACTGGGACCAAACAGTTTCTCATTAGAATAAGAAAAAGTTCAAAGATGTGAAAACTTAGCTATAATGGTTATGCTCTTTGCTATTTGTTTTCGTGTAAAAGTTTCTTAAGACTTGAAAACTAATTGCTTGCTAACATAAATAAGCAGTGTGTGGCATGTTTGAGCATTCACTAAGATTTACACAAAAGCTAGAGAGAAAAAATATTGTGCCTTCAGGACAAAGCGTGACAGTTAGAGTCTGTCATAATGATAAAAGCTTCTAACCTTGCTGTCGGTTGATGTCTTGCTTGAAGTGGCTTTGGAGTCAAATTCGGTGGAAACCAGTAAGATTAATTCTAGTATGCACAGTTCATTACCTCTCACAGAAAACACCATCAACAGAGTTTAATAACTTGCTTCTAACTGTTTAATTGTGATGTCTCAAATAATAATTATTGATTATGTCAAACCCCTAACATTTTGTATAAGACTACTGCACAACACATACAGTAGCTAAGTGCCAGCTGATACTTTGCCAATTTGATTTATTAAGAGTTATGTATACACAAGTGGCAGCTAATGTGCTGGCTGCCTTCCTGCTATGCCTGTTCTACCCTAGTCCCTCCCCTTCAATGCTAATCAGTGAGCAGAGCATAACAAGGAGATAATTACACAGTGCTGCTATTTGTGCCAAGAGGCTTTATGTAAATATTTTTAATACATTCCATTACTTTTCTCTGGCTACAGGTGGCATTTTAAGGCACAAGTTTGGAGAGACACCCTCTTCTGCTTTGTTGTTGAATATTAACTTTTTCAGATCATGTTTGAAACAATACTAAAAAAATGTGCAATATACATTTTTATAACTTATCTTTTACTTAGCTTAAAACATATAGGAAAATTTCCTTTGTGGGCAGCAAGGTCATGGAGATAGCCAAAGAAACTCCAAATACTGAGCATTTGAAAGGGAATAAATTACATTTTTGGAGCCCAAAATTTGCTCAAGTATTCTGTTTTTAAAACAAAGTATATGTGAACAGTGTATTTATTTATTTGGCAAATATCCATATGAAAATTACCTGAGCTTTTCATTCTTCATTCAAAAAAAGCTCTCAAACTCTGAGAATAATGCCAAATTCTCTCAAAGTTAGTGCTATGAAAAACTGTCAGAAGATTAGCATGTACTATTGAAAATATGAATAAATATGACAATGAGCTTAGCTGGCATAACGTTCATTTGGAGAAGAAGCAATTAACCTAAAAAAGAAGCATAAACAAGACACTAAAGAGTCAGGCTATTACTAGCAAAATTTGTTTCTTCTTCATTTAAATGTTAAAAATGTTAGGAAGCAAATAAGATTCCAACTTATAGCTCTTAAAATTATGATAAAATGTAGTAACTGAAAAAAAACTCAGAATAATTCATTTTAATTTGTGTCTACCATGAGCAACAAAGTCCCTTGGAAGCAGACCTTTATATAAAGTCATTAGACTGTTGCTGTTTCTGAGGGCAATGTTTTTACTGAACCAATGGCAGCTCGCTGATAACAATTAGATGAGGTGAAATTAAACCATGCACACTCTTTAAAAGAGCAACAGTGCTCCTGATAACAGACTTAATCATTATGTTACCTTAATCAGCCACCTGGCTGGAATTTACTTCTCTACAGATGGAAATTTAGTATTAAATGTCCATCGATAAGTGTGCAAATAAAAATCATGTAAGCAAACTGATTTAATGTCAAACTAATGAGACTGGAAACTCTGCTTAAGGAACGATATTTTAGCCTTTACCAAATAGAGTTCTTGAAGAGGAGGGGGCTTCCCCAAATTTACTGGAGTCAGAGATTTCAGTGGTTAATGAGAGGATCAAGACCAAATGTCAAACTAAATAATAACATTAAATCCTTACTTCTGATGCTTGCTAACTTAGAGTCACTGCTTTCATACGCCCTGTTGTAAATCATGGGTTTATTGGCCAAATTTGAATTTCCAGCAATAGTTAAACTTCATTCATCAATGTTTAAAGCACTAATCTGAAATCCCAGCATACCAAAAAAGCTTAGCACAATATTGAATCACAAAACAATTACAAAGTGGTCTCAGGATAACCAAATTCCTAAATTCAGAGTTATCAACAGGTTCTTACGGAAGCTACAAGAAATACTTTGAAAAGCTTGGGATACAAAACCATGCAAATTTATTAATGACTGCAAAGATCTGCACCAGATCAGTATTCAGGCAAGATATGGAAATTTAGAACTGTCTTAGGAACTGGACATATTCAGCTTAACTATTTAGTTTTATTTGTTTATAAAGCAACAATAGTTCTTCGGTATTTTCAGCTGTTGTTAACTTCAGTAGTTTTTTGAGATTTGACCATCCTTGCAAATAGTCAGGATGGAATTTCTGTAATAGGGAACAAATCTTCAATTTTCCATTAAAAAAACAAAAAAGCATCAAATCAAAAATGAAAGATTAAGATGTGCTTTAGCTAAGCAATATACCATCCAAGAAGAATACACAAGTTATTAACTTGCAAAACTAAACATTTCTGTTGTTCTCTCTCTGCTGTGCTACAGGACACTGCTATAATGGCAGCACATGCATGTCATACGTACATATACATGTACATTTGTGTATGTATAGGTTATCTGTGGCCAACGTGACCAACAACGAGTGGTGCCACACAGGTTACTGCTGGCTAATGCCTTTACTGCTGGCTAATGCCTCTACTGCAAAAATAGGCAACAACTGATCATAAACAACCCCGCATGGTTTTACACTACTGCATGCCTACAGCTACAACTCAATTTCTCAATAATTTTTCAGGCCTTCTCATTTACACTTCAGATTTCTTCTTAACCAAAGGTACTAAATGTGACATTTTTAAGGATTTACCTTGGATAAGATGGTCTTTAGAAATAATAATTTTCAGGAAGATAGTACGGGAGGAGATGATGAAGAAGAAAGGAAATAAAAACATAACTTTTAGATTACCTTTAAAAATAAGCAGGAGGTCCAAAAGGATAAAAAAAGAGAAATTTTAACTTATTGGGTTTTTGCCCTTCCATGTTTCAGTAAAATATTCTAAATATCATCATGGGAGAAATCCGCTTGCAGCAGCTGTGGACAGCCTTAAGGGCCTGAACAGCTTAATTGGAGAAATGTTTTAAAAGTTAAAAGGCCAGAAACATGTCAAGTACACGAAGCAAAAACCCACAGATGCTTCTAAATGGATTCATTATACAGTATTACAAAGGACAGCATCAACGTAAGAAAAACTGTTCCAAAAGGATCATTAAAAGCTAGTTTTATTGATGAATGCTAATCAAATACCAAAAATATTAATATAAGCATGTATAGTATATTTTAATCTATTCTAAAAAGTTGTATCAGTAGTTTTAAGCATTATCCTTTAATGTGTATTTAATGTATAGAAGCTAAATTTTCAGGTACTTAGAAACATAATAGCAGCTTAATTAAAGTCAGGATTGAAATTTAACAGTTCACTTAAACTACTCATCTCCTAATTTAGTTTTCTTCTTCATGCTGAATTTAGTATTCCTGCAGGGAGACAATCATGGAAGTCAAAGCCCAAATGCATAGACTCTGAATGGGCACAAAACCTCTGCCTTTCCACTTCAGAGCCAGAATGCACATTCATCCTTTGGCTTAATTTCACACCGAAATAATGGTGCCTTTAAAAGCACCTGCTTGCTGAGTAACTCAGACCTTCAGGAAGGAAATAGCACACGAGGAAAGTAATGTCCAGATAAGAAGCAGCAATTCTACTCTTCACTGTTACCTCTTTTCATTAAATATGTGTGTTTTACCTTTCTCATCATCACCCCTCAGTGGCACTGCTTAGGAAGGAAACAACATTCATTACAAGCCCATCACCTCCAAGGAGAGGTTCTTCAGCTACTGCTGTCTCCAGTGAACTATGATCTGAAATGTGGATAAATTAATAATTCAAAGAAAATGCTGCTGTTCTGGAACTAGCAAGCATAGTAGAGGTAAAGGAGGTCATGAAAATCTTGACCTTTGGCCCCATTCTCACACCGTAGCTCAAATCGCTTCAAGGTACTATTCCAGATTTGCAATGGAGGTAAGTGGCAGAAAGAAAAAACAAACAAACAAACAAACAAACAAACAAACAAACAAAAACAACCAGCAAAAACAAACCCACACACCACAAGATCATTGTTTACTCTTTGATAGGGCACATTTACAGCACCTTAGAAAAAACAACAGTTGCCCAGTGACAACTTGGGTCAGCCGATCTGCATCAATATTCGTAACAGACCTTCTGAATAAATACTCTGTTCTTTATGACACACAAAAAAAGCATAATGCAGATTGCTCTAATGATGTCTAGATTTACACAGTATTAGTAGGGAGTTTGAAAACATTATCCATGACCCGAGTTCAAAGTGGTGTAAATGGCTATTTCCTCATCAGTCTATTTGCAGTTTCTCAACCTAGTGCCAAGCACTCTGGAATATTTTTTTCAAAAATGCTACTACTACTGGTTTCTGTGCTAGTCCATGTGTTGAGCCATCCTTGAGGCATCGTTCTGCAGGAGTTACTCTGGAAGCCTGCATCACTGAGGCTCCTTCCCCAGCTCCAAACTGTGACACAGGAAAGCCACCCAAATCTCATTAACTTCCGGGTGTTCTCCGCATCTCCAGGAACTACTGTAGTGTTTTTGTACAAGAATCAGGGTATGATGCTGATAAAAACCTAACACAAGAGAGCCAAGACCACTCATGTAATACAGAGACTATCTCTCTTTAATTAGAAAGGTCAATAAATGTTTTACTAAAGGAAATCTTCAATTCAGGAGCCTGTTTCTCCTCACAAAATACACAATTAATCAGGATTTAAGTATTTGTCTAAGTTCTGTTTTTTCATTGTACCAAGGCATATTTAAGGTTGATCTCTTTTATCATCTCCCAATCCATCTGCTTGCCAACTTATCTAGTTTCTATCAAAGGCTAGTAATCAAAAGCCTTTGTTGTCTTTTTATGTTGTACAATGCATAGCTCTGAAGCTATCTGTTATAAAAATTATGAACACTAGTGAGGCTATGACATACAAGTCCTCTACAAAAAGAAGCTAGAGTTAAAAGATGAATTTGTGTTCTAATTGAACTAATTATTGGGAAAGGAGATCGCAGGAAGCCCAAAATGTTGAACTAATTCTCTGTGGAATGCCTTCTGGCAAAGAGGACATGAAGAGTCCTCACCTCATGTCAGTAATTATTTTGGAGAATAAAGAGCTGAAATGTGACATAAATGTCCAAGTGCCTCCTCGTTTAAAGAAGTAGCTAATTAACAATTAAAAAAAAAAAAAAAGTCCTGTTGTGTAGAGCTTCCAGCCTTTGTCAGAGACAACCTCAGCTGTGACCTGTTCCAGGATACACAGGTTAAACTCAGACAGTCACCAGCTACAACTTCATACCCACAGTCAGTACAAGGCTGAGAAGACGCAGGGTGGGAATCTGGTGGTGCAGAGTGGCACCACTCCATGATCTGAGAACAGCTGAGGCTATTACTGTAAATCCTCTATAATAGACATATATGCTACATACAGTGGACCTGAGCCTCTAATGTGCTGTTCCAAGTTTCTGTCCTTGAGATTTCTTCTAAGTAATTTTTTTAACAGAATGATACAACTAAAGGATCTCAAGTATAGGGAAGAAATCAGTCGGTTTCTCCATGCTGGATGTTTACACTATGCACTGTTACA
Source organism: Merops nubicus (assembly GCF_000691845.1). NCBI lineage: Eukaryota > Metazoa > Chordata > Aves > Coraciiformes > Meropidae > Merops > Merops nubicus. The sequence continues at coordinate 35,429 of NW_008602676.1, read as the reverse complement.
GTCTGTCCATAGCTAGTTCCAGTACAAGTCCAAAAGCTGTTCAGAAATATCCCTGAAAGACTTTTGCCCCAAAGAATAATTGCTCTTTTCACATCCTATTCTAAGGAACCTTGAGCATTTTTTCTGCATTTAGGTTTCTCTTTGCTAGGAGATATCATAAAATATAATATATGCAACCTCAGAGCTAGGAGAAGCATTTGCTTTTTTTGTCTTCAATTCATAAAATGAGGAAAACCCACACCCTCCATTTTGCTTGGAAGATCTAACTGGAAACAAATGGTTGTGTTTGCAATATCCCTCTCTCTGTATTCAAACTGTTAATTGGAGTGCACAGTCCTGTCATCGCTATCTAGCCTTGATTAAGTTTGAACTCTTTACGGCTTCCTCAGGCAGCAGGTCCCGAATTTGCAGTCTGCTGCTGCAGTCCCTTGCAGGTGCTGCCTGGTTTCCACCAAAGAAGAAGGTGGCTGTGCTGCCTGCACCCTGGAAAGTCTCATCTGCCCTCTCACTCCCAGCAAGGAGAACTTTCTTCTGTGGACTGGGGCAGCAGCAGCTAGCAGGGAACTTTTGTGCACCACCAGCACTCCCAAAACTGATCACTTTAATTCACGGGTTGCTGTTTTATTTACGTACCTTCAGATTTGTTTTATAGCTTTCATTTTCTACCCATACTACACACAGGAGGAAAAAAGAGTCAAAAAAGTCATATCAAAATAACCTTTTGGGGTTTTCATAGGTGGATGGAATATTCTAATATGGGAGTCCATTATTTTTCCATTTAGGCATTACAACATCCTTTAACTTACTCCCATTTTCCCTGCCTAATTTGCCATCTCTTAGATGCCAAGAACGTGTAGAAATCTCTGAGGGGCGTTTCTCTCATCAGCTGAAAAGGAACATTGGAATAATGACTTTCAGGCACTGGTGGCAAGCACTGTATTCTCAGAAGCATAAAATCAGAAATGGAAAAACTCCTAATAGGTCACCCAATCTATCTTTCTGCACACCCTGAGTTCTGCATAGTTGAAATATCCTCAATTTTGTTAAGGAGTTGCCTGCTTGGGATTCCATACACAGATTTCTTTCCAGTAATACAGTCACACACTCTTCCCCATGTCCCCTTTCAATCTCAAGGAGGAGCTGAAATTCAGAATACATAAGGAATAAAGGGCAAGAAGCTCAGAGAGTTGTTACATTAAAACCACCAACTTACCCTGACATAACCCAGAGTTTTGGGCTCTGTATTAACAGGAAAAAATATTAGACTGGCATAACACTTCTGTGGCAATAATTACTTTCTAAATGTACTGGAATAAATTTAATCTTGATGAAATTCCATCTGATGCCAATGTAGTGACTACTGCCTCTCTAATACACTGCTCTAATTTCTCTTATCAGGAGAATAAGACCTTGTCATTCCTGAATAATGAACTTTCTTACACAGTTAGATGACTACCAATATCTAAAGATATACTTTAGCAGTTCCTCTCAGAAAAAAAAAATTATCTGTTTGCAAAAGCTAATAGGTCTGTATTTGCTCTCTGCTTAGTTCTGCAACTTTTGGGTTACACCACTACCTTATTGGTGCTACTGTCATGAGTAAGAACTTAAAATGTTCCATGGCCCCTGAACTGGACATCTGTTTAATCAAGTCACAGTATTCGACCAGCTCCACCAGCAGAACTTGTGATAGAATATCTACCCACATCCATCTGGTGTTAGCAAACATCTCTAGACCACAGTTTTAGACCAGTCTCATGCAATCAGTGGAATAGGTCTCATTTTTTAATGGGCCTTGAGGCTAAAGGAATGAACTGAGGGTGAGGGAACTAAAAGGCTTATCTTTCATTCAAGAGCTGTTAGTGGATCTGGGGAAAACAGACACCTCACACGTTCAGCTGCGTAGCAAACAGTCACAGATGGATGAGAAGCTGACCTTCTAAAGCATCACTCAGCAGAGCTGAATTAGCACAAAGGTATAAATAACCAGCTATTAGTGCTGCAGCAGAAGCAGCGGCTCTGTCATATTGCAAGGCAAAACAATCAGATTTTTTTATTTCTAAATAATCACAGTTGGTATGGGGTAGACAGGAATGGAGTGAGACAAATAAATTATAACCTTTTTGCAAAAGTAAAATCTAAGTAGTTTTGTGGCAGCGTTTAAAGCCATGAGAGCTCTTCCCAAATGGGGCTCCTTGCATTCATTTTGACAGCAAGGCATTTTTTCTCCAGATCACATAAAAGCAAAAAAAGAAAAAAGTTTCTGTCATAGCTTAAGCCAGTAGTTTTCCCCTAGAAATGTGTTTACAGTTTTATTCTCAACAGGGAGGCATGTTTTGCATGTAAATAGCAGGTGGTTATGGAGAGTTACTTTGACAGCTAATGTCTTGAGCTGCCTTGACATCTGTGGCCTAATAGAGTGGCTCTGTAGTAAGTGAAGTTCCTGATGAAAGGCAACCAAATTAAGTGGAGCTTTTCATCTCAGTTTCTAGCCGGCTATACTGCGACCATTCAAGGGGGAATGAAGAAATGATTAAAAAGAGATTGCACTCTGGCTCTGGTGGCACCTGACATAAATGAACTTGAAAAGACAAATAAGACGACACTAATTTTAAAGCCACAGTGGTTCTTCTCAGTCAGCACCTCTGGAAATTGCATTGCTGAAGGCAGAGGTGGTCTGACTCTTGCCCAGAAAATGAGCAACATCATGCTGTGGCAGAGGGGGAATGTCAAATGCACCCCAAAGAGAGGTAATTAAAGTCTCTGTCTTAATTAGTATTCTAGGTAAAGAACTAATACCTACAGTGTTCATAGTATCTTCTGGTCTTGTGCTTAGGCTTTTGTTTTCTTTCTATTTCCTAAATTATAATCCAAAATTACATTGCTGATCTCAGGAAGGTACATGACTCTCAAAAGCAAAGCCTCTCAGCTAAACAATTGGGTAGGCCATCATTTTGCCATGCTGCAAGCAAGGACTTTTCCTTTCCAGATGATGGCCTTTTTTGTGCATCTTCTCTTAGAAAAATCCATGACTTAGGAATCCTGCAAAGTTGCTTGGGAAGTAGCATCATACACTCATCAGTCAAAGGTACTCAGGATGTGATAGAAAACTCTCTCATCTACAAGGCTTTATAAAACTACGTAGAATTTACAAACAACTGATCCATAAAGGTATTTACTTATGTCTGTCTCATAGGTGGATTAAGACAAGGGGTTTCCAGACATTTCAATGATTCACAATTTGGCTACCAATCTGTTCTAGTCCTTCTGACTGGACCTTTCCATTCAATTTTGTGGTTTTATTGTAAAACCAAACCTTACTCACCAACAGCACTTGGGGTAGGTTTGCTTCTAGACATGCATAAAACATTTTAAGCACAAAATATTCCTGAAAAAGGCTTTTTGGGAAGCATGGATTCTTTTTTTTCTCCCTCTCAAGAAAAGGTATTACCAAGATACTGCTGTTATCTGGTTCTATGGTGATGTTTCAAAACAGAAAGCCAAATGCTTAAGCACTACATTTTTTTCCTTAGATTTTTAGGAATTCTGGACATCCCATACAACTGTGAAATGAAAGAGAGTTCGTGGAGCAGCTGCTCTGCTGCAGACGCTGCTCACACGTCAAGGGAACCCCCTCTCCAGAAAGCCTGTGAAAGCCCAAAGTGTGAATGGGACTGTCTCTTCCTAGATTTGCACATTTCCATGCCACCAGACCCTGCAGTGGTGTGAATTATTCCTTGCTGATCAGTCACTGCTGATCTGTTTTCTCTGAGCAACATCCCAGTTGAATGGGACCAAAGGTGAAAGCTGCATTTTAAGTCTGTAAGACACAGCATCAGTCTGTCAAGCTTTAAACAGAATGACAGTCCTAAACATTCCTTAATTATTCTGATTCTGCTTTGCCTTCACATTGGCTGTTGGCAAGTACACTCTTTTTTGCCCTACAGTTCTGCTTCAGAGAAAAACTGTGTTTGCCCTACCTGGCCTCTCTGTCAGAAGGGGGCCACCATAAACATGGTGGTCTTACAGGGGTCTGTCTTGACAGGTAATTATTACATGATGCATCCTGAGCCTACATCTGCCCCTTGCCCCAAAACGCAGACAGAACTAGAAATCAGAAAACTATGATGCTGGCTCCTTCTTTTTTTTCACTGTATATATCTGCTTGCATCCGTTGTGCTATGTCCAGGAGCACTAAGAAGCTATGTACATTTAAGGCTTAGCATCTGTGGGGAAAGGAAAAGAAACTCTGATTATATTAGACTCTGCAGAAAATTAAAATACTGAAGCTCTATAACCAAATCCTGAAAATCAAATATTGACAGGAAGATGGTCCATAATAATCTCTTAAGTGTTTCTGCTCTGCCAATTATGTGCTAAAAATACTAAGAGCCCACATTTCACTTGAGGTAAAATTAACATGCTGGTGATATTTCCTCCTTTTCCATCTCATGACAAGACTTTGACTTAGAAGTCAGAAACAATCATAAGAGTTTGTTAAATCCTTGTCATCTCCTGCAGCCTTGACATAACGTTGTTAGAAAGGATAGAACTATAAATCCATTGCTCAGCAAAAGCAGGTAGATGTGTCTTCCAAAGAGCAAGGATTCACAGCGGACTCTTTGAACGCAGGGAAACACGCGTGCTTGAAAACACACTCTAACAAGTCCCTGTTCTGCTGAAAAAACACAAGTGGCAGGCAAGTCGCATTTGGGACTGCACACAAAGATGATGCTGCCCACGTGGTTACACAGAAACCACTTCTGGGGCTTGATTCCAGTATTGCAGAGTGCTTCCTCCAAAGAGAGCTCCTGCACTGACTCAGAGCCTTCTACACACCGACACTGCCGCCTCCCACGGGCTCCAGATCCAGCAGCTGCACACACCCCATTCAACTCCCTCCCCAGCAGATGGTATGAACCCAGCTGTAACGACAGATTCCAGATCCCATCCTTCCTGCACTGAGACAAACTTGAACATTCCCAAGGCAACAGATTCCTATTCACTTTGTAGGAGCTGATGGCCAACACTGGCTTTTTTCCTTCTTTGCATCAGCTCTAAAAAATCTAACCCTTAACGGTTCACTGTGGCAACACTTTCGCATGCTTTGGTCAGAAGCTCAGCTATAATCTTATATAATTCTTCATGTAATGAATGGTGTAGGATACATATATGATCATGTCTTTCCAAGTCATAGTGCAAGTTACATTTTAACAGTAAAACTAGTATGTCAGTAGCAGAAAGTGGCCAACTTTCTTTCATTCTCCCTCTTAAAAAAAACCCAAACTGAACTTACACCTTAAATCAAAACAAAATTGTTAGAATTTATTAGAAGTATTACTATTATTCTGAAGTACAGACCATACAGACCAGGATCCTGCCTATCACCTGGAGTAATTTAAATATTAAAATACACATAACTGCTGTAGGACACAATGTTCCATTAGCATTTATAACATAATGTATTTTACCATCATTTTAAATGGAATTTCTCATTAATGATAAACAAAAGTTATAATAGCAGAGCTACCAAAAGAATAATAATGTATGGAAAAATATGTGTATGCCAAGTATGTGCAGAGGTGTGATTTATTGATTATAGGTTAGCCATCTATCTCAATGCAAGTTCTGTGTTTAATGAAGGAAAAAAGAACAGTATCAGACAGCAGGTAATAAACCAGAAAATACTTACTACATAAGGAATTAATAGCAGTTAGTAACAACTTAGTCTGTCTAATCCAGAGTAGCTCTTTTGTTAAATTATACTTCCAGTTTATTAAGCAATATTTCTTTTTGTTCCAAACATGCTCAACAAAAAGAAATAAACCCAAAAAGCAAATGTTGAAAAGAGCAACATGAAATACCCAATGAGCATGTCAACACGAGCGTATCATTTCTGCAGCACAAATCAGGACCCAAGTGGTTGGTACCAACTTTTCTTTGACACAAAGATGTTCCAGCAAAGCAGTGATGTGCTTCTGCTAAAATCATTTTAGAATCCTGTTTGTTTTAAAGCTGTGGAAAAGATATGATATTGAAGAAGTACAAGGAGTTCTTCTAGAATACAACTGCAAATATTTCTCAGTATCATGCTGATTTAAAAATCATTGCCATCTAGCAGCATATCACTAACCTGGGGAAGTGACTAGACTGAATTCAGTCTAGCTCTGAGAGAATAAAAATCTTTATCAGAAAAAGAACAGTTCAGACCCATGTTAGACATCTCATTAGATAGCCTGAGGATTAATGAGGCTAGAAACTAACTGCACTTTTGTTCCTAGGAATGGTCTATGTCTGATTACAGGTCAGACACATTGACAAAACAGTATATAAAAATTATGTAGGTATTGTCCTTGATGTTTCCCTTTCCTGCAGAGAGGACTTCTGTGCTCAAGTGCAGCAGTCAATAATACTCACACGCAGTTAAAATTAATCTTAAAGAGGTGCGACAGATTTTATCCTTCATCACTTTTAAGTTTGTTAAGATTAATGAAGCGCATTTCCAAACCTGGTGATGTCTTTACTCTGTACATCAATGTGCCATGTCACTAATAAAGACTGCATGTACTTATTGCTATTCCTATACACTGCTGTTATAAAGCCAAAAAACAAACCTTGACTGAAACAGCCAGTTAACTTAAAATGTTACCAACCTTCAAAGTTTTCACCTCTTAGACCTCTGGGGCTTTTTGTTTGTTTGTGTTTTAACAAAGGGGCATCAGAATATAATGTAGTTTTAATCACCTCAATGTCATCACTTAATTAACATTGAAATAAAATGTAACATCTGTTGCCTATCACCAGTATGTGGGAAGTGATCATCATATACAATGTACGAGATGCATTTACAATATGCAATTTTTTTCTGTAATACATCCTAAATATTGTTGTTGTCTCTTGCCAACTGCCAAAATGAAACCTTGAACAGAAGAAGGAATGAGTAACTGAACTGAGGCCAGCCTTCAGCTTTTCAGTTGCTATACTTTGCTCTTTCTTGATATCTGCTATGAAATTAATACATCTCACTAGCACACCATGTTTAATTAGTATGGACAATGATTCTCTGAAGTCCATTTTAAAACCAGAAGTTCCTTGACATATCTCCACATTTTGACCACGGGACCTATATTCCTTTTCCTTTACACTGTGTTTATTAAAACTTGATCAACATTCTGTCAAGTAATCCAAAGGTTTTCAGACAGAAAACTTTCTGGATAATTACCCATATAATTTTTTTTCATTATTTATTCAGAATTTTATATTGTTTACCCAATATTTTCACTACTTTTGCTCTATCTTGAAGAAAAAAAAAAAAAAAAGGTACTAATTTAACCCTGCTGATACTTTGGAACTACTCCTTATCCTCTCCCATTCACCCAGATTCAGCTTCCAAAAGCACTTCCAGATCCCAGGCATTAGGACACCCAGTGCTGTTCCTGTTGGGTTAGATGAATGCAAACAAGGGAGCTAACCACCATCAAGGTATCATAACTCAGTCAACCCCTCTCTCCTAGTGGCTTCAACTGAGCCATGTGTAACCTGTGCAGCCAAGCGGAGCCCCGCTGATGGAAGCTTCACCAGGCAGAGAGCAATTCCTGAACTTCCCTCTTGGACCTCCTCTGATAAAACCCAAGAATTAAGCTCTGCTTGGTGTACTGGGTTATGATGCCATCAAGAATCAATGCAAGAGTAACACCACCTATAAAGCAGGCTGCAATGCCAAACAAATTACTGCAGGACGGCAGAATTCTATCAATTTTTTAAGAACAAATTCCATTGCCATTTAGTCCTTGTGATTTAATTGGAAGCAGCAATTGCTCCATGAGGACTTTGTGACAGTCAAAGAACGTCGTTAGCAAAATGTGAATGAAGCTGTTGCCCCGTGAGGCCGGCAGAAAGGAGGCCTTCAGCTGTGCAGGTACTGCCCTTCTGTGCAGATGGAAGCAGGATCCCTTTTACACTTTTATTATTACATGTGCGTGCAGCAGTCACACGGTAGGGCTCCCAGTTCCAGCTGAGGGTTCTACTGCTCCAAGATAAATAAAATATGTGATTAATAATAGACACTATACATCAGTACTTCATAAGAAAATGGAAAATACACTCCTGGAGAATAATCATGTACTTTACAATAATTCTACTTAGCATTCAGTTTTTCTTCTCCCTTCTAAACAACACCAGCAGGACAAAAGATGGCAATTTTAATTGTAAAGCAGCTTAATAATTTTATAAAGGGAGCTGTACTTCTGCTGTATATCACAGCATAATGAATTCCTTTTGAAATGAAAGAAGCAAAGAATAATCCCAGAAGCTCTAACAGATAAGATGAAATGCCATCCTAATGCAATCTGTGTCTTGTTCCTGCCATAATAAGTCGCTGTTTTTGTTGAGCAAATTGAACGCTGCATTGTTCCCGATAACCGGAATGAGTGTGGACGGGGAGGAATCTGCTTACATGGGGATAATTTTTATGTAATTATTAATGAAGTTGTTTATTGTTCCCGTTGTCTGCGCAGCCTATAAATGCCTATATTGAACACTCAGCAAACCTTAGGCAAACCATTAGTCTAATTTGAACAGTGGGAAGGGATCAAAGAGACCTGAACATAGTTTCAGCAGCCTTCCGAATTCTGCTTTAATTCAGTGGAGTCCCACCTACAAATCTCAGGTGATTTGACAGACTGCAAGTCTCTTATACCTATGTATCGCTATCTGACTTCATAAATCCTTCATATCTTTCTCCCCAAAAGTTTAAGACTTACACCTTAGCAACAGACTTTGGATGAGAGTTATTTATGGCTCTCAGTATTCAAGAAACAGGTTTAGTATGAAAAAAAGAAACTTTCTGGAAAGACAGCTGAACTGTGAATGAGTCTTATAGACTTCTCCAAACTCCAACTGATTATAATTTTTAAATGCAATATGGTTATAGGTGTGATATTCGAGGTCTTATGGTCCAAACCACAAGCAGAAAGTTACCAGCTCCAAAAGAGCAGATGGCAAAATGAACCACGGAAGAATTCTGGCTTTTCTGAAGACAACTACCCAAGATTCCAAAGATGCTCTACAGTACTAAGAAACCAAAACTTGACTTGCAGATGGACGTATTTTTTCTTTTTCTGTATATACCCATTATTTTCCCACACAGTGTTAAGTAGTTAGAAATGTAATTAAGTCCATACATTAACTGCTTTCAGTACCATTTTCACCACAAAATACCTATTGATCACATGACTAAATTAACATTCTTAGCAGTAGAAACCACTTCAGCAGTAGTGAGACATAAAAAACAACAGTGGGATGTTTTTGTGGGAGTGAGAAGCTGCACTAGGCAGCTGTGAAGAAGAGCACAGGAGTCCATGCATGGGCCACCAGGTGAAGAGCAGGAATCTTGCAAGGGTCCTAAGATTTTAACAACACGCTCTCTGAAAGCATGATGATGGATGCCATCCCAGAGCTCAAAGAACTGGTAAGCCCAAGGTAAACATGACAGACACCAGTTCAAAGCATGGCTGAAAACAGAGGGATTTCAGAAGCAACACCAGTTATAAGTGCTCCCTTCCACCTAGTTTCTTGGAGTTTTACTTGCTTTGTTCTCACCCAGATAAGTTCGACAGTCCAATTCACAACAGGACTCCATAATCATGCATCAGTGTAACTGAGGGAGCACTATGCTGGAGCATGGCACAGAAACAAATGGCTCTGGATGTGGTGGGAACTCATGCTGAAGTCATGAGATCATCAGATGAGGGCTTCTCTTCCACCTCAAGGAAAGAGCAGCATTGTTTTCATTGCTTGTGACAAGTGTGATCCAGAATAAAGGGAAGATGTAGCCTCATCTGTAGCTGAAAGGTAATCTGAATTTCAACTCCATTCTGAGGACAGAAACCAAAGTTAGGACAGAATATTATCAAGTCATAACTTATCTTTGACAGAAGTAAACCAATTTGGATTATGACAATAAACCAGCTATAAAACTGAAGTTGTCTTGCTCTTGAACAGTGACAATGCAAATGATTCTGTAACAAGTGGAACAGGAAGAGCTCCTTGCCTTGTATTTGGCTGCCACTGGAACTGCACGCAGCACTCGAGGGTGTGAGTAGGTCCATTCCTTACTGGTCCTCAACAGGAAACTCAATGCAGTATCAAACAGACTTCCAGCCATGGCTTACCAGTGGAAAACCTCTTACAGAACTCCTGTATCTTATATAGACATGCACAATTCCCATAGATTTTGGTGGGAATGGTACAGGCCAACTTTAAGAGACAGCAGCATCTACACAGAGGCACAAGCACTTTGAAGGCCTGTGAAAAGGCAGATTCAGCTGTCCTTACACTCTCAGCTCAGTTACACACTGACCTACTGCAGTTATAGAACCGCTTGAAATATCAAAATTGTTCAAACCCCTAACTACAAATATCAGCATAATTTTAAAAATTATTTACAAGAGGCATATAACACATCCTTTAAAAATGAAAACATGTGCTGTGAAGCACACACAAAATACCAAAAAGGGTAATTAATTTCTCTCCCTTCTCATCTTCTGTTTTTTTTTAAATACAGTTAACTTTAGTCCCCATTAGAAACTTATTTCTCTTGCCCCTAATTAGTTGCCCAGTGCAGGCAAATTTCTTGGATTCAATCTCAAAGTTTTCACAACCTTTGCTGCTGCTGATTTTTATGACAACACCCTTTATTTCCAGGCCCTAAGCAAATTCTGCTATTCCAGGATGAGTTTCATGGTTTGGACAATCTTTTTTACTGAGGTTTTCCCTGCAAGTCTAAATGAGCTTAGACTTCTGATAAAGAGTTTATCCCTGCTGGACCCATACAAGAGCAGGTGTTTGCAGAGACAAAGAACAGCTTTTTCCAAATGAGCTGGCACTGGAACACACTATTTTGGTCAACTGGAATACACTATTTTAGAATTCCTAAGCCAGAATAGCAAAGCACTGAAAACCCACGATAGCAGACTTACCTCTGTGCTTCACAGTAGCCATGATTTCCCAAATTTTGCTCCAAGCAGCCCTCTCCAAGTTCAGTTTTGGAGCAAACAGTGCCAGTTCATTGGCCCTGTCCAGTGTTCCACTGACCTAGAGCCTGGCTAGGATACTGGGAGCTCAGAATAAGCTGCAAACCCACCTAGACAGAAGGTAAATTACCTGCGCTCAGTTTTACGCTCCCATGGTCAAGATTCCTCTTGGCATCAAAAGAAAAGAGCTCCGAGTCCACACTAAGCTGCGTTCACTGCTGCAGCTAGCAAAGTCTCCCTTTTCCAAAGAGAGGGACCACAGAGAGCAATTAAGCAGCAAAAGACAGAGGCTGAAGGTCTGGAATGCAGATAACAAGATTTCACACTCATGACGCTCAAGCAGATCTTCATATTTTGCTCATTTGTTAGTTGATTCATTAATTTTCACCTCATTTACAATATTTTAATAATAAACATGAAAGACACTAATGGTTTGCATTATGATAAAAGTATCAAAAAAAATATGCAGCTCTGGGTTTAACGCTTAATATCCATGATTTCAAAGGCATAAACTTTGTTAAAATCAGCCAAGACTTCACTGGATATTTTAAACATCTTAATAGTTGATTGCAATTAGCTATTAAGTGATAGAATTATCTTTGTATTTTCCTTACTGTCTAGGCAAAAAGAATCCATACATTACTGAATAAAACAAAACCATTTTGGTTTAGGCCTCAAACAAAAAGTAATTTAATGTTTTAAGTTCTTTCAAGGGAAACAACCCCCCAACAATTCATATATTTTTCACCTTTAAATTGATTTTCAATATTGTTCTGCTTTATTTGCTCTCTCCACATGGTTCTTCTGTTTCCTCTTTCTATTGAACTTCTTTTTCTGACATGTAATTTCCTACTTGCTTTTATTTCACTTATTCTACTATTTTTTCCATTATTTTTTCTATTACCTCATCGCCCTTTCTGTTTGTCAATTTTTATGCTTTTTTTTTTTTTTAGTGTGGCTTAGTGTTTTGACATGCCTTTATTGTTGCACTTATTTTTATTTACTTTTTTGCCTTCATTGTTCTATAGATGAGACACTATGCCAAGTCAAATCCCTTTTCAAATTTTCTTTGAATAAAAGATGAGCTGCTCTGGAATCATTCCAGATGTAGCTGCCAAAATGAACTGGTCCAGCACAGCTTTCTTTGGATTATATTCCATGATAGTTTCACTACCACTCTAGCTGTAAGATGAATACAAGAACTTTCACCATGAATCTCTTTTTCTGTAATTTTTGGTACCTTTGATTATCTCAGTCTATTGTAGACCAGACTCAAAAGTAAATGGAAAAAACAGGCTTTATGGTGCTGACTTTTGACAAATACCTGCTGATGGAGACCTTCAAGAAACAGCACTTGTAGAACAGCAAAACCAAGGAAGGCTGAATTCTTGCAGCCCTTGTCTGTTGGGATCGTCTCTGTCTACTGCTTTGGGTGTTCCCAGGTATTGGCTTTGTGTTTACTTATTGCTTTTGGGGGGTTGGGTTATTTTCTTTGTAGCAATTCTGTTACTAACTTGTACAACCTGAATATTTTCACATTTCCATTATTCTGTCAAACTGGTTTAAAACGTGACAACAGATTCTGAAGTTTTGATTCAATACTCTTCTTGCCTTATGCAGTGCCTGATATAACGGCTGGTATATTGAACAGTCCTGACATTATACATATATGAGTCTTTTCAATCCTGGCCTAAAAATAACTTATTACATTTCAGATGAGCAGGATGGATTTTTTATAATAAACAGAGCAATCTTTCCAGTAGTGTTAAAAATACACAGTAGTTGGATGAAAGAAATCTTTATTTCTGTGGAAAAGGTCAGATCTGCACTTAAACAATTTGCTTAATAGTTGTAAATCACCTGTGAAATTTTATGGAGGAAAATGAAGGGAAGTGCAATGAAAATACATTATTTAAATGCTTACTGTTGGAACTTGAATGATTAGACTAAATAAAAGTACCACAAGTGCAAGCTTTCCACTGTTATCACAGGTATCTGAATGTCCAGTGTGTTGATGGATCCCTCTGTGTGTACCCAAGCTATTGTATCTGCAGAAAACCTGGATGTATTTACTGCCTGTGTACAGATAAACTGCAGAAATCCTTGAATGCACCTTCTTTTATCTCTGCATCTAACTGATGGGTATAGAAATCTCTAATAAAATATTTCTGTAGCATGGAGCCTGGTGTAGGTGTCTGAGCTGGCATGAACCCACCAGAGCAGCACTGACCCACGCAGACGTGTTGGGCACGTCTATGGGCACATCTAAGAAGCTATTCAACCACCTTCCACCTCTGCAGAAGGCACAACACGTGCACAAGTGCCAGAAGTACTTACTGTGCACAGAACCACCATGCAAGACACACCACAGACCATTTATACATACTTTTGACTTGAAAATCCAGACTAAAATGTGTTGTACAAATTCAAGCCTGATTTGTGCTCACAGTCATAACATCTTCTGACACAAAATATGTGGACATGTATGGCTGAAAGATTTTCTGGATGTTTGAACTTCAAAGCCTATGAAGCCTCAGAAGCATGGCTCAGAACTAAATACCTGAGCTATTTGTGAGCTGTTCTCTTATGGAGGTAAGAAAGCCCCTCCCACTGCCACAGTGGCATTCCGCTTGGATTCCTCGGCGTGTCTCACTGCAGGTACAGGCACTGCCTCGGTCAGACCTAGCTCAGCTGTTTCTGCATGGCACCACACTGACAAAGCTTCACACCCTTATGGTATGGAACATCCACAGACCAGTTTCCAAACAGTGTAATACAGCTAATTTCCCTACAGAGAATAATTTTCTTCCTTTGAGTTACTATTTCCTCAGCGGGTCTATCAATTTACATCAGCTCCACCTTGTGCTATGTCATGTGCAGGCTTCTAACACCACCAGCAAACTCCACACCCATCAGTGAATTTGTCAGCAGGACAAGTGCTCTTGGAAGGACTGCACACTTCAGGATCAGGCCAGTGGTGGCTCTAAACCCGAAGTGATTACTTCTGCTTTTTTCTTAAAAAGCCAGTTAAGCATTCGAATCCCAGCCTGATTCATTCGTACCTCTGCTATGCTGTGCTTCAGCACCACTGAAAACCACAATGAGAGTTAATTGGTAATGCTCCATCACGAATGCCTCCAGGTGTGAGCAGCAGTACGAGTGTAATGTGGTTCCCAGGGTACTTCAGGAGAACAGCACCACAGCCAGCAGTCAGCAGAGCCAAATCCCCACGGTATTTAATAATACTTCTTATTTAGATCTGGCAAACAGCTTCTTGGAAAGGAAAACACCTACTGCACTAGCAGCTTGTACCTGCATGATTCTGAATCTATTCAGCCCACCTATAATGAATAAAAATGTCAATCAATGTATTTGTATGTTATTTTTTGAAAAGCAAAACAGGAAAGAAAATTGGATTCAAGACAGTATTATGTTTATGAAAGCAATTAATGGCAAACATCTATAAGGAGAAGACAACACCATGTATCAACACACAGCACTGACAGATAGGAGTCTGCCCACATGGTACAATGTGATGTAGAAATGAGTAGACACATTCAAATATGTATCCAAAAAGTAAAACAAATGCAGTAAAACAGAAACAAAAAGTCTCTGCCTTCTACTTTCTAAATCAAACAAGATATATGCCTACATGAGGAGGAAAAACAACTGACAGCTCACTAAGTCTGTTCTCACCACTTCTACCTTCTTCTCCCATGATACTTACAGTCTCCCAGGTCACCAAATCCTGCTCTATCCTGTTCCAATCCTGGAAACTGTCTTCCTTTGGAAAAAGTACTTTTTATATTTACTTTTTAACTGAATGGAGGAACGAGTTCATCATCTCCAAAAAGTATGAAAGAAAGAAAAGTAGTTTGTAGACAACAAACTATGAGTGCTGCTGTAATTATTTGCTGCATTTAAAAATGATAATTTCAATATTTTATTCCCAGTTAAGTTTTTATCTAAAGGAACTCTCATTTCTGAGAATGAGAAATTTCCTCATTCATTTTGTAAAAGGTTCAATAAAGCTTTAATAGTAGTAAAGTGAATTCCAGTCCTCCTGGGTTCACCATGTTGTTTGTGTTTTAGATGCCCAGTTCAATGCAATGAAACATGACAGATGCTGCCACACTAAACAGTCAGCAGGAGGGACAACACCCATTTATTTTCTTCATTTTTTTGCAGAAGGAAGACATGCTTTTCAGAATGCAAATGGATCCTGTCTTCTAGGCTCCCACATTCCAGAAGCTTTTTCTTTCTTTGGATTTCAGACAAACACTGAGGCTTCCCTCTGCATACAAGGAAGAAACCTTCACTCTTCTGTATCCTTCACTTTTTCATTCTTCCCATCCTACCCAGCGAGTAATTACAGACAATGCAGGTTAGCTGACAAAGTTCGTACCTATCAAAATCATATTCTCCTGAGGCCACACACCAGCACATCATTCATTGGTACTGTTCCCTAGATCACGAACGTATCATGACAGGTTTTTGCTTGCCACCTGACTCCACCCACTAGAAACACGCACAGAAATATGCTAGAGCAAAAACGTAGTAATTGAACACGTTCCTTTCTATGAGGCAAGCATTCGAAGGATAGGTTGAGTGCCTTCCTACTTGCAGAATTTAACTTATAGGACTATCACCTCCTGTGATACTACTGAAGAAAGAACATATAAAATGGTCTAACAGATTTATACGCATTATTGTAGTGGCTCTAGCCATTATTGACATTCTTCAATTATCATTGACCTTTATGTTCTAGGACAAATAGTATTCCCTGGAGTAGCCACTTAGAAGAAAATCTAATGTGCTGTTCCTGAACATATCATTTTTATGATACTTTAAAAAAGAAATGCTGCTTAACCAGCTAATTGCAGAAATCGTGTGTCATCTAATGATAGTTCTTCTCTCTAGGAAACCTACAGTAACTTAGCCCTGCAAATGGGATGGGGCAATTCCACTGTTTTCTGGATGACTGTAGATGACAGATGTTCCTGGCATCTAGAAACATTTTTACTTTCTTTCCCAAAAGCCATAAACACATCAGCATCTCATCATATTTTCGAACACAAAACCCTGCAGCACACACTGGACATCTTGGAGGAGCTGTAAAAACAGATTCATCACTGCCTCTTTGGGATATGATGGGGGAAACACAGGAAGACCTCTTTACTCCTGGCAACTACATTTTTGTTCTGTCTTAATCTTTAATCACTTTCTCTATGTAAAGTGACTTAACAGGATGCCTGATTTCTCAGGCAGGACACTTTTCCAGGAATACCTGAACTCACCCACAGGTGTTGCAGAACAGGTTGTGTGTTTTCCCTTTGTCAGCCGTGTATATACGGTGATTTTTTTGCTGGATGGGACCAGTCAGACAAGAGCTTTCTTTTGGTGTAACCAGTTAGGGGATGTGTAATCCTTCTCCAAGGAACACCCTGTGTCTTTATCATTGAACACAAGGAACTCAGCTTGCCTGACTTAACTGGAGTCGTATTCCTGGATGGGCATTTATCTGTCACCTTCCATTGCAAATAACACGAGTATCACAGGATTTCATTAATGAAGAGTATAAGGCAGAGCCAATGCTGAGATGTCAAGACAGAATAAAAGGGAATACAACTGTCTCTTTAAATATGCTTTCTAGGCTGATAAATTATATACCTGCTAATAGTAACAGATTTTTAAGTGACTTTTCAAATCACATCATCAGTTACCAATGAAAACACATTAATGGCAGACAGAAAGAAACTTTGTCTACTAGATCCTGTCCACTGGCCTTTGGGTTCATTTCTGTATCACATGCACAGAGTTTATCAGCGGATCATATCCCCTATTCCATTTCTGAGACTGACAGAAATTTGTACCACATGTTTATGTACTTCAGCCAAATACAGAATTTTCATTGTCAAATTATGGTCTAGATGGTCTTAAGTAACTGTCAGCTTGTTTCTGTTATGAAAAGTCACAATATTTTCAAATGCTGATGATGGGAACCACACATAAGAACAACAACCTGAGTTTTAAGTTCTTTCAAAGCCTACATTTTATTAGAAACCTGTCAGACAATACTTGCAAACATATCTTTAAGGTGTATTTTTCCAATTGTGGACACAAGCCACTCAAATACACTCTAAAACTCTGGACAAGGCCAAGTCAGGCTTTGGGATATGTTTAAAGTCAGAAAATGGTATCAGTTTGTAAAAATACCTGGGACCACAGTGACCTCAAACACAGTGGAATGAATCATATGGATATGTACTTTGATGACCAAAGGCATTAAATCTTTAAACTTTACTAAAATTTTGTAAGAAGCATTCAACAAGACAGAGTACCAAAGATTATTTGATTCTTGATTTCTCTTCATTCCAAATGGTGATCCCATAATTACTCAAACTGCATGGGAAGCCTGGTGGATGAGTAAGAGTATGAAATGATCTGTGGTTTTGGAGGAAACAATAGAGAGCAAATAGCCCTATCTAATTTATGCTAAATAAAATTTTACTAAATCATTGTTTCCTTACAGTCAAAACAGTTCACAAAAGTATCTCTTAGAGAAAGAAAAGATGCTCTCATTTTTTGACATGTTTATCTTTAAGACTTCAGCTTTAAATTCAGGAGACTTTAATTAAGTATCTAGAATTAGACTAAGCAGAACTTACAGCCCAGTTCCTCCCACGCACTACTCCTCCACATTGATCACCAGGCTATTTCAGCATACACTTATCTTCCCCTAAAGCAAACTTTCTGCAGGTATTCTGTTGTTACAACTTAAGCTGTGCAACCAGAGCAAACTGGAAGCAAATCTCTAAACCTCAGAAGCTGACACTGTTGAGGATCATCCTGGTATCATCTGCTTTAGTTTCAAGAATTATCACATTATTATCTGCACTAGCTTTAGTCTCAGAAAATACCTGAAAGGTAAAGCTAAGAAGAACCTTTGATGCTTGGGATTTATGTCATAATACAAAAGCTTCTTTTTGTCTTATAATGTAAGACGACAACCCAGATGTGCTAAGGCTTCTTTTCCACTGTGTGGAAACTAAAAGCAGAAGACATCTTTCCCCTCCTGAAAACCTGCTCGTTGGTTAACACTGGACAGACTTGCATTTATTTACCTAAATGCTGACCTGTTTCCAACTGGCACTGATTAAATAATAGCAGTGCTTTTATGCTGGATTTCTTAAAGTGGAACGTTCTTGGCCTCTTTTTTCTGCAGTAAAAAAAATGCTACACTTCCAATACACTGCTGAAACCCCCTGCTATCAAATCTCCCATTTCTGCCCCAATTACTTAAATTAGTCTGGCAATTGGAGGCAATGTAGAAGTCTTCTATGCAAGTACCAATTTCAAAGAGAGAAAATGAGCCAGATCCACATCTGATGTACATTGAGCTGCAGTGATCTACATCAGATGAATATCTGACCTCCAAACACTTTAGATCCCAGACCCCTGTTTATGTGTTTTGGAGAAATTATACAAATGCCCACTTAGCTGATACGGTCATGACCAGTAGATACTTTTAACTTTTTCACCAGATGATTTCAAAGAAAAGAGGCCAGTGATCAAATGAATTTTCACCCAGCTCTATCAATGCCTTTCCTTTCATACATGGAAATAAAAATGCAAAAAACCAACAGATAAACACACAGCATCTAATTTTCAAATTACCGAAGAGCAAATCTCGATGCATAATTGCTGCCATATTTCTACAATACAATTTAAATCAATATTTCTGGAAGTAGAAGCCAACATACTGCCCTCCGGTCACGCTAAAGGAAGTTATTTTCTGAATTTCTGAAGTCAGAAGAACAAAGTTATTCCTTATTAAAAGAGCCTATTTTTACTAAATAGTGAATATATCAGCACCTGATTCCCATGTGTGTCTTTTTGAAATAGAGAACTCTGATCCTCCAACAAAGTAAGGGAGGCAGACACTGTAATCATCAATTACATCATCAGAGAGAGCAAATTACACAGCAGCAAACAAACCTAAAGCAGCTCAGGAAAACTGACACAAAAAAGGAAACTGCTCCCTTCACTTGCTTCCCCTGCTGCAGAGATAAAACAGGAATTGATCTTTCATAATTTAAATTAAAAGTAGGAAGAAGAGCAAAAGGATGACATTCAGGGAACATTCTCCTTTGACTTGGCTTATGCAAAGGACTTTACTCCCACATAAAATAGAGGTCACTCCTTACAGGGTGCTAATATTTTAAACGTGTTCAACAGTGCATAAGCATAGAGAAAGACAGTTTAGGGAAGAAGATATAAATAATATATAAACTGATAAAGAAAAAAAAAAACAGATCTAATATACACTTGCAGAGGGAAATATTCTCTTGCCTTTCCATTATGTATTTTTTCATCCCATAGACAGCCCCATTTGACTACAGAAAATTAGGTATTGCTCAGATTGGATAAATGATCTCAAGTGATCAGTAGCTCATATTTTAGTTGCTTGTATTTTTAGAATACAGCTCTGTTGCAGGTGAGTATGTTTGAGACAGTTTGATTTATCAGCAATTCAATATTTATTAATAAAATCTGGTAAATCAAAGCCTGATTTTAGCAGCACTTACTAGAACAAGTCACTTAGTAAAACAGCAACTTAGTTAAAGGTTTGAGTATGGCAGGACTCACATTTACTTACTCCAAGGTATCTCCAATCAAAGCATGTGTATGTGTCTCCACACAAAGCAACACACACAGAAATACTTGGCCAGTGCAATATGTAGATGCCCACCCTCATAAAAGCAAATGCATAAAATCAAACTCCTAGATAGGGAGAGAGTAGGTAAAAGAGACTAGCCTATAGTCAACACTTCCCCTTTCAAATTTAGAGTAATTAACACACAATGAATTAGCATTTCTCAGCGGGAGGGAGTTGAGAGTCAAGGAGGTGGTCTCACCCAGGCCCTGTGTCCTGAGAGGTGTCCCAGCTCGGGGGAGATGCTGGATGCAGCCCACTGCAATCCAGAAGAGCTCAAAGGGTCTCATTTTGGATCACTATTCATAGGGTTCAAGATAAATTACTTTTGTCAGGTACTTTTCCATTTTGGCTCAGCTTGATTGTTGCAATATTCTGGTTTGTGCATGTCAGGAACATGAGGGTCCTGGTATTTCCCTGTATGTTCTCAGAACTTACCAGTCTTGGGGTCCTGCAATCATCCTCCCTGGGCCACAACTCAGAACCCCCCCACAGAAACAAAGGTATTAGAAGCAACAAAAGCAGTGTGGATTTCCATGGACTTTGTATCAAGGTGGTTTACATGAAGCTTGTAAGAAGAAGGATGCTGGACTCCGGATACACCACAACACAGATTTTGATGTAAAATGCCAGTAGCGCTGAAGCCTGAAACACAGAGATGTCCCTTGCCCAGCCCAAATCATCCAAGTATTTTTCTCCATAGAATATGGTGCAAGTATAAGATTAATCAATCTTGAACTCTTGGCAAAAGCACCAGAACTTATGTTTTATCATGCACTAAATCTGTCCAAATGGCAAGTAACACTTGAGTGTTGTAACGTGCTTCTCCTTTCTGTACCTCTGTAAATCAGTGAATGCTGACAAATCTTTGAGATGGCTTTTCAAAAGTACACAAATATATACAAAGGTAGTTTAAAATAACAAGCTCTTAGAAAGAAAAAGAAAAGTGATAAGCCTGCACATCAGTAGAACCTGGATTCATTGGGTGAGAAACTGTGCTGCCTGCATGCAGCTTGACTCACTGCATATGAAAAATGAGTGGCACTTGCTCTCTGCCTGAATGACTTTCTTGTAAACAAAGCACGATGCATACAGGAGATGTTCCTGTCACTGCTTGAGCTCTGCCTACTTTTGGTGAAAAATAAAGACTTGGGCTGAACTGTTGAGTCCCACAGGCCCAGAAAGCTCATGTTCTGTCCTGAACTAAAGCTTCCAGGCGTATTAAGATGCGATGCTGGACAGAATCATGCCTTGGAGTTGAAGCAGACTAAGCTGCCACATGCTCCTATCGACTGACCAGCTCTGTTACACAGATCAGGCTCCATCTCAGTAACATTTACAACACCAGTTTGCAACTCGGCCAAAATGAAACTCATGGGTACCAAAAATCCCATTCCTTTTGCCAGGCAAGAGCCAAATGTGTAAAATGCAAATATCCACAACACTCATCCCTGGTACACAGAGTCAGCTTCCTCAGTGCTATTTATCATCCTGCTTGGAGAAGCTTATAAAGCTCATTCCTTAGGGTAAGATATTTTCTTAATGGGCAGTAAGTTTTGCCAGACTTTGCTGTTACCTAGTATTCTGCCTGGCATTGTGTCAAAGAAAGATTTTTAAGGTTTATGGTAAGAAATGATGTTTAGAATGATGCTAGGCCAGGCCCTGAGCTGTTCTTAATCCTTCCTACGTCTGTTGGCTCCCACAGAGCTATGCTAATTCATACCAGCTGAGCAGCTGTCCTATTTGAATAATGTTTTATCCTGTAATCTGATAAAGGAGCTCTTCACCTAAAGCCATGTGGAGTCAGGCTTACATCTGTAAGAAAAGGGAAAGTTCAAGTCAAGACCACAAACAAAACCTTTTTTCTTCACAGTAGCATCATCAGACTGCTAACCCAGCTCACCCAGCCAGTCATCACCAACTCCCTGTGATAGCTTCAGTTTGACAATCTGAGCTTCTCTCATTATCAGGATAATATATTTAACAGGTATTTGTCAGTTAATTACAAATATTTGACATGTCAGGCATAATATCAAGGACTCCAGGCCCTGTAGAGCCCCAAAGTCTGTGTCCAAAAGGAAGTCTCAAAGTCACCCAGATCAGCTTGTCAGGTTGAAAGGTTCACCCACCTACAAGGCAGCATAACACATTATCATGACTGAGAATTCTGCAGTCTAGCTGAGACAACTGGCTTACTCATATGGAGAAGGACCTGTTCTAAATGATTGTGATAAATAAGGTGCAAGAAAAAAACTGGGGGGGAAAAAAAAAAAAGTAAAAAAAGAACCCCACACAACCAATTTACATTTCAAAGATTTGAAGCATTTACTGGAAGTCATGAGATTGAAGAACCTTTAATCTTTCTTTTCTGGGCAAAATATGAAGAAATTCTTGTCATGTTATGGGGTGAAGCCAGTGGAAGGTTCTAACTGACTTCCCTGGGGAATACATAAGGGATGATGAAGACACTCGAACGCTACAAAGAAAACTGATGAATTCTGTTTTACAGATTGCATAACAAAAGGGCTTTGTGAAAAATCATCTCACATCACCCTATAAAAGAAGAGAAGAGCTCAGAAACCATTCCTCCTCTTGGTAGCAGCGGAGTACTTGAACCAGTAAGGCAATGGCAGATGGCAGAAGACAACTTCTTTCTGATGCACTCAGTCTGTCTGACCTCGGGCACACATGGCTTCAGCTGCACCAGCCCACAAACCCCAAACGTACTCCCGTGGTGTGGTTGAGAATGGAGGTTTAAGGAACTTTGAGATTCCTACATCAAAGCCACTACACATGACACTCGATACTCCTAGCATTTAATTAATTATATTAATTAGGTATTGATCAGAAGGCTCAAGGCTTTATGCTGCAGAAACATGCCAGACAGTGCAGAGCCCTACACTGAGGGGAATAACCACACAAATGTATGCATCTACTGTTTCTTCTCCTCTCTTGGCTTCTTGGTAGAGAGAACAGGTTTAGGAATTTTAAGTTAAAATTATAAACCTTAAGTTCCCAGCTGCAAAACCAAATCATTGTACCATAATTAAAAAAAAGAATAGTTTAATGAAGATATCACGTAAGTCGTCTTTGTGACTGATACGGTGCTTCATATAATAACATCCATCTAGAAAACCAATAGAACTTTCTGACACACCCATTAAGATTGAAAGTTTCTCAATAAAAAATAAATAAATTGGGGTTTACATAAAGAAATACCAGATCACAAATGTTTCTCACATGGCAATGCCTTCTGCCTACAGATAAAAAAGGAAAGATCAGCTCCCAGAAGACCTATCTTCACTTTTGATAGCTGCAATCATTGAGACTTAAAGTAGCTGACCAGAGATTTTCTTCGTGTTTGTGTGTACACTGCTGCTGTTGTTTTTAAGCACTCAAACCCACAGATGATTTGAGCCAATATTGACCTTTAAATATCAGTTATACCACTTTGAGATAAATGAGTGTTGCTACTTGAGAGCTGTGTGAGGCACACAGCAACCTGGGGAATGAGTGGTTGAGTTGGTAGCACAATCAGTAGTAGCTCTCTTTAATGAATAAATCCAGATGGGACAAATGAGAAACACTTGAGTTTTTGTTTTGTTAAATGTCTCAGGCTACAAAAAACAGAGGGGACAAACAGTGACATTTTTAGCCTCTTTTCTATTATCAGGAATCACTGAACACCAGGATCAGATTGTCTAGTATTCAGTGCAGCAGTCAAGAGGAACTTTGCCCTACTCATGTGAGCAGCATGAAAAATGATTGGAGCTCCTAGAAGACCTATAGGCTGTGTTCCTTCAGCATACATCTCATGAACATGCAATAAGCCATAGGTCATTTCAAATTTACTCCAAGTAGATGAGGTCTTGGAATTTCAAGGCGACTCTCTTCTCTACTTTTATTGCCCACACACCCTAATCACCCTAGTTTCATGATTCCCTGCATCTGAATTATCATTCTGGACAACTTGTGGAGCTAACTCCTGAAACAGAGATGCAGTTTAAATGTGAAAAGATGCCTTGTTTTATATTGTTCAAAACTGAGCACTGGAATTGTTTCAGTACTAGAACCCAGCAACACTAAAAAACACACCACAGCAAAACAACCAAAACTAGAAATATCTGGAGTTCGAATAGCAAGGTGTTTCCAAGAATGTTTTTTGCCCCCAATAATATATTTGTCAATTAAGTATATGATTACACAGGGTATCATCAATCAGCAATGTATCTGAGGAACACATTTACCTTCTGGTTACTGATTGCCATTATTACTCACCTAAGAATTTCTTGCAGTTCTCTTCAAAATCTCTGGTCCTGGTTAATACCAAATGGTATACTAGATAAGGCTTATTCCTCAGTTCATCTGGCACAGAAATTCATTTATACATTACATCTCTATATTACAGTGAAATGTGATAAAGCACAAAGGCGATCACAGAAATGCAATTAGGAAATAAAACCTTCCAGAAAAACAAAATGGCTAAAAGTTAACTCTATTTATGAGTAGAAAGTATTATATGTAAAGTACTCCTACTGCCATTCACACTTATGTTTTAATATAGTTTAAGGTCAAATCATCTTTAATCTGACGTGACATGTGGGTAACATGCAAATTCTCTAATGTAATGTTATAAGAATCCACATAAATATTTCAAAACTGAGTGGAAAGACAAACACAATTCATCTTGTCTAAACACACATTCTCTTTTTCCTGCATCATCCTCAGTAGTTAAAGACTATGATCTACTGGAGCCATTTCCAAGAATATAAATCTTGCAGCAGCTGCTAATGGTTCTCTGGCAATGACAGAAAAATTAGAAATCTAACTTGAAAAAAAAAAAATTCTACACATGAAACAAAAATTCTGTTTTCTTAAGAATCAGGCAAGTGCTTCAGAGATACACCTGGAAGAAACAACCAATAACTCAGTGTGGAAGTAACAGGGGAAATATTTTATACAGTATTACTACTGCTGAAATGTATACCTGTAACAGATGATGTAACTTAGCTGATATATCAAAATTATTCCAATAAAGCCTTCCTCTACTTGCACCCTACTCTTCAAGACCATGTATAGGAGAGGGGCATATACTGCCATACCTGGTAAGAGGGGTTTCTGAAAGTTTTCATCATCATTAAAAAGCAAACACACACAGAGTGAGGTGCTGAAAGTTCTGTGGAGGTCACTACAAGCTTCATGCACATTTCCTAATAGGGATAACACAGAAACTGTGGACAAGTAACAGGCTTCAGACTGCAGGTACTGCAAATGCTTTTGGCTCATGATTTGCAGTAGGGTGGAAGAACAATAACAAACTCCTCAGGACAGCAGTGTGCATGGGTTTTTGATTCCTATTTCCCTTCACAGTTTTTAGATAAATGAGGGTAGTGCATGAAGCTGGGAAAGCACAAGGACATTATACTTGCACCTATTATTCCAGGCAAACACGTTAGCTTTCAAAACACAATAAATCATATTTAGTTGATTTCCGTCTACTTTAGATCTTATATTTTCCTATAGCATTCTTTCAAAGATAGAAACCTCCCCCTGCTGAGCCCCAGGAAAACTGTAAAGTAAAATTATGTGCAAAAATTCAACAGGACCCTGATTTATAAAGAACATCTATCAGAGAAACCAAGCCCCACGCACGGTATATATTCTACGTAATTCAGAAATTTGGCACACACAACAAAATGGAGTCTCTTCATCACACTAACCCATCACTAATATTTGAACAAATTGAAGAATTTTCCATTCACATGAAATCGTTTGATTTGTACTTGAAAATGTTATCTTAAAGAGGTAATTTTTACCTCTCACATAAAATCTCTTACATATAATACTACTTCAATATTTATTAGCATATATAAGCTACCATTATGAATTCAGAGGGTTGCCATCCCTTGATACAAGTCTCAATATAAGCAGGAGGGAACTCCATAAGTATCTGACAGTAACTAAAGCTAATGTGAGGTGAGGAGGACAAGATAAACTCTTATAGTGTCTTCCCAACTTTTCTTCTCTATCTGCAAGAACTAACACAAGCGTCATCTTCTCTGCTCATAAGAAAAGAACAAGCTCTATTAGCTGAAGTTGATTATCACTCCAAAGATGGTCATTTCTTCTTTGTGTTTCAAAACAGAGGTTCGCTTTTAGTTATTTGTGACAGAAGAGTGATGGGTTATGAAATCCCTCCACTTAGGATGAAGCAGCAGCTGCTGAATGGATGACAATAGGTAAGAGAGAAGGACCTACATCTGGGGGCTCAAGTCAGGTATCCAGATAATGCAGCTACTTCAGTTGTAACTAACATGTACTACAGATGTAGCTGCAATTACTCTGCAGTAAACCTCAATTCTTTGTGCCTTTTATGAGTACTGAAATCCAAATGCTGACATTCATGTCATGTAACTCATTATCACTGACTAATTGGCAAAACCGAGTTCATATAAATAAATGTATCCTCAAGCAATTTCCAGTAGAAGAATAACTGGCATCATGTCATAGGTAAAGCAATATGCTGGAAACTGAAGCAAGACTCACAGCCATAAAGGTAGTGAATATCTTTTCTGGAACCACCTTCCAAGATGGGGAAATTAAAATAACTAAATACCTAAAGTATTTAGTGTATGAAAGTAATTACATGGTGAAGATGTTTGCAATACATAAGATCAAACCTGATGGCCAGATTTCAGGAAACCCTCTCAAGAATATGAATCTTGTCGTTTAAATGTAATAAACCTAAAAGAGTTTAGACACAAATGACAAAAAATTAGGCCAAAAATTTACAGTTGTGCTTTCCTCCCAGCAAATTATATTTGCTCTAAATTATGTAATGGATATAATGCAGAAAACGTTCTTCAGAATCTCAAAATATACTGACGTAGAAGTAATCTTTTTTCTTTTTTACTTGCAATACAAGCAAAACTCATAACTCCATGATAACTCTATTTCCACCAATAGTCTGAAAAGCTAATAATCAAAACATAGCTAGACCCAACTAGTTATAAGTATCTGAAAATCTGGTAGATGTGTCCACTAGCAAAATAAAGGTATTAGCCAGAAATCTGTACTGAAGAGATGAATTAACTTCGTATGGTTTAAAATGTCTGGTCTGAATTAATATGAGAATTTATAACTGTGTGTATTTGGAGTTACTTAGTATATAACAGAACTTAGGTTATAAAGTATATATGTAATTAAGTACAGTGAGATCTAAACTGCTCCAACATATTCTGTAACCAGTATCTGTCAGACAGTTGAGCAGAGCACCAGACATGTCATCGTTCTGTTCTTTAATGGTTTATTTCCCTTTCCTGCTTGCATTCCATTTTTTCAACTTTCTTCTGTTGCCCTTCTGTTTCCTGGTTTTATTATGTTCATCAGAGCTACAAATCAATAAACAAAGCACAATACTCACTGATTGCTATTTTACGTGCTAAAATTCCAAGACACTGTATTTCAGAGAAGGAAAAAAAAAAGTCTGATCTCCAGGATAGTACTTGTTCTATTTCTGGAGTAACCACCAATAGCAAAAATCACATTACAATAACAAAAGCCCCATTTTTTCCAATGACAGTTAAGGAAAGAAATAATCAAACTCTCCCTAATAACAAGTTTTCTTCAACTTCTTTAGCTTTCAATTACATTTTTTCATGCAAATTCTCTGAGGAATACTTAATATTTCTAGGGAAAATACACACAGACCAGAAAAAAAGAATCCCACTAGATCACCTTCATCTTTGAACACAAAAGATGCCAAAAGCTCCTTGATCCTTTCACCTTGTCTTTTCTTTATAGAAGAAAATTACTGTTGCTCTCTCTGGCTTCTCAGCCTTCTGGTCAACAGTGAGCTCTGCTGCAGAAAAGATGGCTGCACTTTTAACATGTTCATCTATTTTCATGATTAAGAGGCCTGGCTATTTTTAACTGAAGGGCTCACTGCTGCTCAGTTTCTCAAGCTTGACGTCCAAGGCTTGCCCAGTCTATCATGTAACCTATCATGTTTGGATGCTCTCCCAAGGGAGAGGATACCTGCACAGCTCTCCAGTGTGGCAATGCACACACTGCTTTGACACAGCTTCTCTAAAGACATCTAAAACAGCAAGGTCAGGAAATCATTTGCTGACTGTATTCAAGCAAGGAAAAAAGAAACCCTATGAAACCACGTAAAGCATACTTCAAAAGAGATCAACAATGCGAACTTCAGAGCTCTAGAAGAGTTTAAAATGCACGAGGTCTCACAGGGACCTGAGCTGGCCCTCTAAATGTAAACCTTTCCCCAAGCTCTCAGTTTTCCAAGAGGTGGTCATTCTTGGACAGGCTGCTGGAAAGTTTAGGAAAGCTTAAGAATCTCTGGAACAACCGAAACAGTATGATTGTGGGAGTATGTTCAGTTCCAGCCATGGACGACATCTGGAAGTCAACTGATAAAAGACTGTATCCAGCAAAATTCTATCTTTATAAGAGTCAATAGCTAGTAGGTCAGAAATATAGCTTGAAGATTACAGTGTCTTCATATGTTTATAGTGAGCAAAAGCCCCAAAAGCAGACTCTGATAGCAGGTTAGCAGTTAAGCAAACCTCTGAACTACGCAGATGCAAAACAAAGACATTTTGGAAAAAAGACATAATTTAAATACTGGGGTTTTGCTCATCATAAATGCTGCATGTTCAGGCCTTGATTTTCTTTCAAGGCCTTGCCTCTTGACTTTCTGGCTTTTAAAAGAAAGACGCTGCTCATAAGACTTCACAAGTTCACTTGGATCTAGATCAAAATGACAAAAATTTAGCAGGTCTGAGAGTGAAAACAAACTCTCAAAAAAAATTAATAGCCCCTTTGCGGCAGTATTAAAAATGGAATTCCTTGGCCTCTGATAGTGTTGTTTTGATATGTCACATGCTGTTACATCAGTCATTTTCTGTTATGTTAATATGCTGAGATGAATCACAGCAGTGCCACAGCAGCCAAGAAATGTCAGACACCAATACCTTGACACTAAGTGAGAAACAGCCCTTATGTATGCTTAGGCCTCTGACCTACCATCTCATATCCCAGAAAAATGCATAGTTCGAGTTCCATGCGCTTACTGGAAGTAGAACATGAAGTATTTTTCCCTTCAGATGGATTTTGGTTTAAGTAAAAAACAGTAAGTGTTGAAATACTGTAAGGTTTCATCTTCCCAGACAATCACCATCCCATTGTAAATATTAATTTATTGACCCTGTTGTCATTAAAAGGCCAGCCATGAAAGTGTGTAAGAAGGAACGGTGGAAAGTCACTAATAAAACACAAGAATGTTTTGCTTCTGTGTTGTAACTGGTAGGTTTTGGTACCTCCAATGAGGTACCAAAACCATAACAGTAAGGAATTCTCTATTCTATCTTCCCAAGTGGATTATTAGCAACAGCTAAATAAGAAAATAAAATATTTGAAGTACCATATTCAAATTTAGGTGACAAAATTATCTGCACTTTTAACACCAAGTCAGGTCACTGATTAAACTTTAACTTCTTTACAAATATTAAGGAAAAAAAAAAAAAAGGAAGCCACAAACAAAAAAAGCAAATTGTTGGGTTTGTTTGTTTGTTATTCTGTTTTCTTTTGTTTTGTTTTCTCAAAGCAGACTGCCAAAGCAGACAGATTTGTGATTAAATTCTGTGACTACTGTTATCCTCCAATACCTAGCAGCTCTGCTCAGCACACTGGTTCCTGATATTACAACAGCCCCATGTGCTGTACTGACACCACCTCCAATTTAAATAATGTCTAACAGAGTCTTCATTGCTCAGCTGATCAGATGATTTACATCTGTAGTCAAGTCCCTTCTTCGTTTTCCTTTACCAGATGAATACATTCATCTGTGTTTCTATTGCTTTTTTTCTGGTAGATCTGAAGCACAATTTCCCTCTATCCAATTTAAGGATGGAGTAAGGTAGATGTTATCCTCCTTTTGTAGCACAAATCCCAGGAAACAAACCAGTAAGGAGTGAATGGCAAAGAAGGGGCGATAGCAACTTCATAGCCTCTTCACATTATTGCACTACAAGAGTTAACCTCACACTACATTTACATTTGGAAAGTTACTCACTCCAGGCATTACAGAGACTCAGAGAGGGAGATTTGATAAGAACAACTTGGTCAGAGTAGCTTAAACTTACCCAAGTACAAAGGGAAGTCGTTGGAGATGCAGTTCACATAAAAGCCGTGCATTTATGCATTTCGATTCTGCCCCTTTTTTGACTTTGGCAGAAGAACATGAGGAGAACTAAAAAAGAAGATCAAAAGCTATGGAAGTTTTGCAAGAAGCCAAGTTATTTCATAAGACCATAGAACAAAGTAATGTTATTTCCTAAGCTGATGTGGCCTTAAGTGTCTTAAATATGCCTCGAGCTTGCCAGAGGCGAACAGCTACTGGAGACCATCCTCCTTCTCCTCTACTTTTTGTTCATTCATTAGATGTTTTCTGTGTCATGTCTTACCTACCTCAGCCTCCCTCCTGCTCTGAAAACTCTTTAGTTATTTTGAGAGTACATCTGCAAAATGTGCTCTGACTCACACCTTATACACACGTGGATGCACACGGACATACACCTATTTTCTATAAAAGTGTTTTTTTCTTTAAGCTTTCCCTAAAAACAGTCTTGTTGTGATATCCTTTGCCTGTAGCTTTGCTATGGTTAACAGGATTACCAGCTGTCACTAAATTCATGTGCTGTTCAGAAACCTAACTGATTTTTCTGGACAGCTGCTCATCTGGGCATAAACACATTAATTCTAATAGCTACATTAGCTCTACAAGTTTATTTGTTTGGTTGTGGTTTTTAACTCAGTATAATTACTTCTGACGCTCTCCCATCAAAAAAGTTTTTCTGCATTGAGAGTTTTGTTACTTTCATTTGTTTTAAGCCAATCAAGTACGTTTTTTCTTCAGAACAGATGCTGTAACATGATGGACAGTCTGTCATAAACAGATGGACTTGGTCTAAATCCATCTTCAAAAAAAGGTCTCATCAAAAATGAAGAGCTGGTCTCCTGGGGGTAGCAGTCAATACTCAGCACACCTTCCCTGATGTTTAGTCAGCACAACAAACAAGTGACTCTGGATACATCAATAATAAAAGGAAACAGTACCAGTACTTTACCCAAAATAGAGAGGTCTGCTCATCTTCACGCATAAGCAATCCATGTTATAGGGTAACAGATACAGCATGGAGACGGGTAGGATAATACGGGAGGGAGAGATCAGGTGAGGTTTGGGTTTGCATCACAAATGCTGTAGACAGAGAAAGTGATCATTTACTGAATTAGAGCCAGTGAGAGTTGTCTCTGTCTCACCTACCTAGAAATCCAAAGCCAGCAAGAACTGGTAATCTATATTCAGCACAGAAGGCATTCTTCTCAGTGCTAAAGGGAATGGGGCAAAGTTCAATTCTATTGACTGACAAGTGTTTGAACGACCTTCTGAAGCTCACTGCCTTTCACTTCTTCCTGAGGGCTGCCACCTTCCATTGTTCACCAGACCAAGAATGACAACCTGGTAAAACACAGTACAAGTTCATAAAGTAGAAGAATTATCACCATTAATGAATATGTCAGCCAGACTGCAGCAGGGTGGTTAGGAACTCCTGGTTTGGCACATCTTCCACGAAAACTAGGCTGGACAACAGGATGAGGGGGAAAAGATGCAGAAGATAAATGAAATTTTTGAACTATGGAAGTTGGCCTAAATTTCTGTGTACTTGCTTCAGTTTCATTACAGAGGCATACACAAGTTAAAGAAAACCAGAAGATGGGAAGTAGAAAAAGGAAGAGGGCAGTGAAATGGGTAAAAGAAAGAGAGAAGTGAATAACAGAGAAGGAAGGAAGACTGGAAGCAGAACGTGCTATGAGATGAAGACAGCAGAACAATACCAAGAGGTAAGAAGAATTATTCATCACTTATATTGCCTTCAGGTGATACTAGCCAAGTACAGGGAAGTGCAGACAGCGTCCTGCAGACCAGACTGTATTTACAGGTCCTCAGTACACAGCCCTCCTAATAAGAAGTTAGGACAACTTCTAGGACAACACAATGACCAACAAATCTGAAATTCTAACAGAACTGATGAGATTCCCTACTTCACTGAAGATTCCAGTACCCTGCACAAAACCTCACAGCATGCCAATCTGTCTGTCAACACAGGCACTCTATTTCTTAAGATGCTTTTACTAAAACTAATAAGATTTCACTAGATTACGTGAACAAACCACAGTTAAACAAAGAGGCCCCATTTTTAATACGTATCTGTGATTTGATCCAGATAAGAACACTAGTCACGCCAAGGTTAGAGATTACATTGCAGCAAGAGTCATTTTGGCATAATTGACCTTTTTGGCCCTTACAAGCAAACAATGGTAGACAAATTATTACTGTAACCTAAAACAGTATCAAAATCCACATTCTTTTTCAGTCTCAATATAAGGGAAAACAGCATTACATAATGTTTACACACCAAAACTCAGATGTGATCAATCAGCCTGCCTCTGGATGTCACTGTTCTTTGAGAGTTGAAAACATTTTAGAGGAGAAAAAAGAAAAAACAATATTTAAAACCCCACCTGTTTTCTACAGACTTAAGATGCAGCACATGCAAAACTCTTAGATTAAAAAATACTTTCTACATTCTTCCTTGTAGCTTCACTTCCAGAAAGGTTCTGTTTAGTAGGTGGATATCTGAAAAGAGCTCTGCAAATTGCTTGCATAAAGCCAACCAAACAACTCTGCCCCTCAGGTATTTCACAGACATTATCTGAAAGAGATGGCACCGAAAAGAGCAAGTGGATTTTCCATTATTCCAATGCATTTACTATGCTCTGATGGACTGTTGCGATAAGAAAAGGAGGCACAAATCAATTTGGATTTTACATTCCATATAATTGCATACACGTCATAGCATTTTGAGGCTTTCCAGGCAATCTGTAAGCTGCCATCAGCACAATAAAGCTGTTTGTACCAGTTGCACCAACACCATAATCAACTTTTTCTGTTTAGGAAAGATGCACATTTGTGTCTGGGAATACTAGAATTTTCAGTTAAAGATTGCTAGGGTTTGAATCAAGATCCAGTAAGTGTTAGAACTAAAACCTTTTCTGTCAATCTGCCAGAATGAAATGGCTTAAAGTGGGCAAAAATTTTCCCATATACTTCTTCATGTTAATACAGAGATGAAGTACATGAACTCCATCAGAGCAGAATGGATTCCACAGGACTTCAGGACTGCCTGCCACTGTAGTTCACTGTGTTTTACTCTCCAGGAAGCATCCTGGAGAATCTCCTGGTCTGCCAGTGAGGGACCTGGCAGCCATCTGCACGCTTCCAGAACAGAGCATGACTCACACTTGAGAGAGATACATTATTCACGAGATGTTCCAGGGCTGCTTCCACTCTCTTGTGTAAGAGGTGAAAAGCTGTGTCAGCAAGGGGGGCTGCTCAGCAAATCGAGTTCTGTGCAGAGAGGCATCTTGGCAGAGATGTGGGTCCTTAGATGTGGATCCTAGCAGTGCCAGGGGACTTGGCACTCCAACGGCACGCAATGCTCAGCTCCACGGAGGAGCAGGTTGCTTAAAGAACTGCCAGCTTTTGCTGCATGGTATTCCTAGAGCATGCCTTATGATCTGTGTGTTTGAGGTATAAGTATCCTGGGAGTCTTGATGGTATTTAACAGTGTTGGTGGAATCAAGAAAATTCTGTACTCTGATAGTACAGATAGGTGAAAATTTTAAATTACATTTAAGAGGTAGGCAGAAGTGAGAAACCTGCTGTCTGTTTCTAGTGCCTTCTTTAGGCTCTCAACAGGATTGAATGCAAAATGGAACGATTATGTTCCCAAACTATGCCTTATTCATCCATGGTAAAAGACGCAGTGAATTCAAACAGCCACAGAAGGAAGCTCTGGAAAGCCTCCTTGCCTTTTCACTTGGGGAAAAGTTTTCTTTAAGTGGAGAACATTGTCACTAAGGTAACTGCCATATCTTCCAAGAGTAAAATTAGCTTTTGTAGACACCTGTCTCTCCCTTGACACCAGCTACCCACCAAGCTTTCAAAGACTGTGGAAAGTAGCAGTGATGGTGCTGTTGTCAGCACAAAGTCTCATAATTCCTTCTGGAAACTGGCATTTCATGCCCCAACTTCTCAGGACATAGTCTTCTAACTATCCAGCTCACAAATCATCCTCACGACAAGAACCTTTCCCAAAGTCCCACCATGGCAGTGCTCTAAAATATCCCTGGGTGAACGATTTTGTCAAGTCTAATCATCTTGGACAAGAGAGTGGAGATTTCAATTTGCTTCTATCTGGGCTGCAGTTCACTCAGGCGTGAGCTTTCAGCACTAGGGAAGTCTGGGTGTAAGGGCCTTGGGTTGGCTGCAAAGCCTTGGTTAGTAAATCACCTTTTTCAGGACAATTTTTAACTTTGCCAGGGAGACTCCCTAATCAATGACCCATATAATTACTTTTCCACATAGACCAACTCTGAGAACTGTTCACTAATGCTCTAAATATCTGGATATCAGTGTTTAAATATCCACAATCATAAATACTGCCAGATGCACAATTTTCCAATGAGTTTTGTTTGGATACAGTGGTGTAAAATATGCAGGAATATAAAGACACTAGAAGTCAGAAGCCTCCTCTGCAATAGAAAAGAAATACTGGTGGGAGTTGCTACAGTGCCTGACTCCTGCTATGGACTTAAAGATGATACCCACACACATCCAAATGAGCTCTCTGATCACTGGAGGAAGGGTTGTTCTTGCCTCAGTGTTTTCCAGTGAAAGGAAAATTTTGTCACAAGTATAACACCTATAGAAAGTGAAATACTGAAATAATTCAAGGAGAAAAGTATATAGCTATAAGAAAATCAGCAACAAAAAAATATATATTTAAAACCTCCAAGTCATTTTTCATCTCCCTGGAGACATAATTTTAAGATGCCACAGGCTCCCTTTGCTGAGCCTCAGAGACAGAATGGTCAATCTGAGAGGTCCAAGTGGCAAGCCAACAACACTGTGTCTTTCATTCTAGGTCACTGCTTCTGAAAAACCAAACACATTTTTATGCAGATACAAGATAACACAAAAATGTTAGAAGCTTTATGTGGGATACATTTTTTTATGCATGTTTTCACCTTCCTTAGAACCTCTGCAGAAAAGCAACTACACGGAACAATGGCAGACTTCTCAGTACTGCTCAATACACTGATGATTGTGTTTGTCCATTTTTATTGCTCAAATAACTCATTCACCCCTGTGATCAGTATTCATTTTTATTGGTACCTAAATAAGAGTTTGATTTGAGAAATAAACCCCTCTACCTTAGAATCTTCATGCCATGCAGGTCTATCAACTGATAGTCAATTTTTCCATGCGTGCTAGGGACCTCACATCATATATGAGTCAATGCTCAGTCCAAGACCATTTACACGTTTGCTGTGGTATCCAGATGAAATGATGGCACTTCTAACACTTCAACTATTTTAATATTCCCCAATTCACAGGTATTCACAAAGCACACAGAAAGCATGCTCCCCTCCTGAAGGATAAGGATACATTAGCCACAACCACAGAACCAATAGATAAAGTACCATTGGTGCTCAAGCTTATAAACTGTATCATAGAATAATAGAATCATAGGGGT
>NW_008602675.1:0-229 GCF_000691845.1 Merops nubicus | reverse complement strand
TGCTGGTGCTGGGTGGGGGAACGAGGGTCCCAGCTCCCTGCATCCCTGTCCCCCTGGGGCTCATCCCTGTCCCCCTGGAGCTCATCTGTGTCCCCACAGGGCTCCCCCTCCACTTCCTGCCCCCCCTTTTTCCCCCAGAGCCATCACCCTGGAGAACACCCTCGTCATCCTCTCCACGGTGGCCCCGGACGCGGGACGTTACTACGTGCAGGCTGTGAATGACAAGAAT
>NW_008602674.1:0-8410 GCF_000691845.1 Merops nubicus | reverse complement strand
CTCCGCCGTGGCCCCGCGGCTGTCGGCGCTGTTGCCGGCCCTCGCCCGCCTCTTGTCCATCTCCAGCTTGTGGGCTTGGTCGTACTTGAGCTTCAGGTAGTTGCCGATCTCGCGGAACTCGGCCAGCTGGAGCCAGCAGGTCTGGATGCTGCAGCTGCCCGACACGCCGTGGCACTTGCAGGCTCGCTGCATGGTGGATTTCACGGCCTGGGTGGGAAAGGGGGGGCAGTGAGGAGCAGCAGAGCGCTCCTTTAAACAGCAAAGTCAGGCTTTATGGCACTTCTGAGTCAGGGGGAATGGGGCAAAAGTGGCTTGTGCTCAGCATGACTTGAGGTCCTTCCAAGACGTGAGCTGACACTCCTATTTCAGTTCCTGGAAAACATCTGTCCCTCTTCACTAACTTAAAGGATGGAGATAACGAGTGGGCACAAACTATTGTCCTCGCAGGAGCTCTTTCTCCAGGCCAGGAAAAAGGTGCCTTTGTCGGGTCATGCCCTTCTCAGGAGCTCACCCTGCTCATCACAGCATCAACCCGTCATCCTTCTCAGAAGTTTCATTCAAAACGTGTGAAACTGCTTTGGAATAATCATACCCGACCTCCCTTCATCTCCTCCAGGCCAAGCACTTCACAGATATTATCTACCTATCTCCCTCTGGTATTTATAAGGTCCCAATCTCTGGTATCTATGTGAGATTAAGCCCTGACACACCCTATGAGATAGGTATGTTAAGTGTTGCCATCCTTGTTTTTACAGACAAGGAGGTTTGGCAAGCTGCTGAGAGCCTCAGCCCAGGTGGGGAGCGGGGGGCGAGCCTGGCAGCTGGAGCTCACACCTGGATTCCCCGGCCACATAGCTGGGAAATGCACATTGCAAGAAAGTAAGGTGCTTCTTGCTTTGTTTCCTAGTCCAGACAAGCACTAGGTGAGTACAAAAGGTCTCTGTGTCGGGGGAGTGCTGGCAGTTACCTGCACTGCACACAGCTACAGAAACTGGACGTGGGAACGACTCTTCCAGCTGTTCAGGTTTGGGGTCAGATTCTGCCTGTGGGGTTTTTCCCCCCTCTGCAAACACTACAGGGGTTAGATCGTCACAGAGGGCTGGTGACGAGGACCTGAACAGCCTGGCAGACTCTGGGATTTTGTTCTAAATGTAGAGGTTATTACTAGGATTATAAATATCTGACTTACGAGTCTCCCAGCTTCATTGTTGTGCAGGTTAATGAGCGCGCGGGTGTCGTGCCCCGTTTCCAAGGCGTCCACAAAGAGCTTGGAGATCCTCTCCCCAAAATCCACGTTGTCGCTGCATCCTCCCCACACCCAGCCTCGGCCACCTGCAGGAGAGATGCCCGCGGAGCTCAGAACCTCCCCGGGGGCCCAGTTCTGCCCTGCAGTCCCGGGGAGGGGGAGGGGGTTGGGGAGGTGCGGGGGCTCACCGGCGCGGCCGTTGCGGGAGTCGTCGCAGCCGCAGCTCTCGAAGTCCCCCATGCTGCAGTTCCTGGTCAGGGTGTACATCACCCCGGCCGAGCTGATGGCGTGCACGAAGGATGTTTCCCGGGTAGCTGGGGAGGGAGGAAAAAAAGGCTGTCACGTGCAAATATAGACCTCACTCGTGGGTTATTGGGAATAACCCATAATGGGTTATCTCCCGTGCTGCAGAGGTGCAAGAAAGGAAAAGAAAACAAACACAAACCCCACAAAACAGTTTGTGCAAAAGCTACAGTGCTACAGAAATGAAATGCTCCTGGCTGGAGGTTTTTCAGGCTTCAGCATCAAGGGTTTCAGTAATTTGGCACGTTACACAGGTGTCCATGCACAGGATGGAGTTTCTTGGCAAGAGTAGGACCTTAAAGCAGTGCCCCAGTCCTGCTCTGGCCAGGGCTAGTTATCACTCCCTTTCCTGGCACTCAGTCCCTCTCTGCCCTCTCCTGCTCCGGGGGGGATGTTCCTGCTTTGATCTTGCCTGCCGGGGAAAACTGTCATTGATCTTGTTTCAGTCGGTCTCGTTGAACCTGTGCTAACAGCTGCCAGCACCCACACTTCTGACTTGTTTCTTTTTTGGCTTTCCTACCAGATTCAATTAGAGAAGCAGCTCTGGGAAAAGAGACATTTCTGCTTGTCGAAATAGATAGTTCTAAAATACATCCACAACTTTCTGCTGAAGACAGCTTCTCAGTGCACGTCCCTGGTTCCTCTCTTCATCCCTCCTGCACTTGTCCCCATGGCAAGCTCAGGTGCCTCCAGCACTGTGCTCCCTGGGATGCTGCACACATGGAGCAGCACTTGGGAAGGACCCAGCTCTAGCCCAGCATGGGTAAAGCCCCAGAGAGAGCCTGGGCTCCCTAAAAACACATTACCACTATTTATTACCCCAGTTAATACAGCCAGAGCAAAAAACCCCCGCGATTTCTGGGGAGCCCAGAGCTCTTCTCCATCAACGGGTCTAAGCAGCAGCCCCAGCTCTCCCCAGGGCCCCCCCAGCCCATCCTGGGGGGTGAGGGTGCTCTCACTCACCGCTGCGGAGCCGGTTGTGGGTGGAGAGCTGCAGGGCGCTCTCGGGGCAGTTCCAGCGCTCCCACCCGAACTGGAACTTGCACTCCTCCATCCCGCTGTGCGCCCCGGCCGCCACGCTGCTGGAGTACGTCAGGTAAGCCTGGCAGGGGAAACAGCAGCTACAGCCCACCACGCTCTGAGAAACCAGTCCTTGCCTTCCTTACCCAACAGCACGGGGAGCCGATACGCTCCGGGAAATGTGGTGCCTTGGAAAAGTCTGATTTCCCATTTGCAAAACAAAAATTGCTCTGCTTAGACTCCTGACAGCCCCTGCGTTAATTACCTTGGGTCCCGTCATCAGAAAGTTATTCACAGACCTGAAACAAAGGAAAGAAAATGAGTCGCACGGTTTAGGGCGGGCTGAAGAGCATCCCTAAAATCGCCTTTTCTGTTGAGCTGGACCCTACCATGCTGCTGCGTGGAGGACGGCGCCGTAGACCCCTGCAACAGAGAGGATGAGGAGGGTGCTTCTCTTCATGGCTGTCACAAGGAGCAGGGTTGGATCCTTTGCTGCTCTGGAGCTCTCTGCACCCCGAGTGAGCAGGGCCGCCTCCTCTGCTCCTTCCCAAGGTGAGCTCTGGGGATGGAGGAAAGCTGCAGGAACCCACAACCCTGATATTTATAAGGTGATGTTGTGAATAGTCAAAACCCCCCATTCATTTGTTACCCAATGGCTTAATGTGGTAAAAAAGCTCCCGCTCCAATGGGTGACAAGGAACCGCCTAAGGTTGCACTTCAAAAGGCGGCGTGGTGTCCCTGGGAGCGGGATGGTCTGAGGGAGAGCAAACTTCCCTAACAATGGGACACTTTTAACTCTCCTCCCCACCACCGGCCATCCCTTTCTCTTGGCCCCAGGTCCGCTTGCCTTCTCCTTTTCATCCTCTGCTTGCCAGCAGAGGCTCAGTCCCTGCGTCCCTCCAAAATAACAAGCTGATGCATTTCCATAGTTCCCCTCCTACGAGAACTCCCCGAGGAGTTTTAACAACTGTCCTGTAAAGATCTACAGGGGAAAGACTTCCCAGGTCGTCTGGATTTGAAGAGGTGGTTTAATGGTGGGGCTTTTCCCCTCCTCACCCCTTTATGAGGGAGGTTTCTGCCTTTCCAGCCCGCTCGCAGGGCTTGGGGGCGCTCGGAAATCTCTCTCCTTTACGCGGCGGCAGCCTGGGAACGCTGTGTGAATCATTTATGTGGTTTGCTCCATGCTCCAACGCTGTAATTAGGGGAGCAGTTTTCTGGGGTTAGCAATTTCCCCACGGTGAAGGCTGCTGCAGCAGCAGCACGGCTGCTCGCTGGCTCTGCAGGCAGGAGCGCTGCCCGTACCCCTGGGCTGAGCGAGGGGCCCCCGCTGCTGCCCAGCCACTGCCTGTGCTCAGGAGAGGAAAATCTTTATCAGGGGAAACCCAAAAACGCCTCCTGGTAGCTATGGCCAGTGTCGTTCAGGGCTGTGAGGAGCTGGAATGCTGTGGATGGAGCAACGGCGAGGTGGCGTTGGTGGAAACATCTTGGTCTGTTTCCCTGTGGCCGAGTGGTCCCAGCCAGGGGCTGGCTCAGCCCGGGCGTGGATCCTGCCCGTGGAGCAGGGCAGTGTGGGTGCTTTAGCCTGAGAGCTGTGCCGTGCTGTGCCAGTGGTGCCAAGCAGCCCCCCAGCTCTGCCCTGTGGCACACGGGTGCAGCACCTGCCCGCTGCTGGCTCCAAGGCAGAGCTCCATGGCTCCAGGAGCTGTCATCTTCCTCCTCCTCTCAGCTCCCTGGCTGACCCCTGGGCATGCTGGCATTAATCGCTGCTCCTGCAGAGTGGCTCCCAAAGGGTTTGCAAATGTCAGGTTCAAGGGAAGGGGACTGCGTGTGGCACCTGGGGGGCTGTGCCACCAGCAAAAGGGGCCACACAGGGACAAATTCCATCTCTGCACCCAGGTGAGCAGCCGTGTGGCCCTGTGGTCAGGCAGGAGCCTGCTGCCTCTTCAAGGCGTTTGCCAAGTTCTTGGTTGTCTTGCCACGACACGTGTGAGAGCAGCAACCTGCCCTATGGTTGTACCCCCTGCAGGGTCCCTCAGCTTGGGTCCCAGGCAGCTGGGGGGCTGGCACTGCTCTCCCTCCTGCCCAGGAGTGGGCAGATGGGCTCCTGTGGCTGCAGAAGGCATGAGGATCCCCCCTGCCCTGCTGCCCATCAGCATGTGAGTGAGGGAGAGGAGAATCTTCTCCCTCTACCCCCTGCTTCCAGAAGGGAAACCTGGACCCGGCTGGGCAAAGCCGCAAAGAACTGTTTGCAGGCAGAGGATTAAAATTGCAGATTGGTTGAAAAGCAGGGATGCAAAATACCTTCCAAGTGAGCGCAAGGCTGGTGTAGTCCTGCCAGCACGGCAAAACCCTCTGTGAGTCAGCATTTTAATCACTACCATCCCAAACAGATCCTGCCTGCTGGAGCTGTCAAAGGACAATCACTGGGAATCGAGCGTTTCCCATGTCTCTGTGAAGTTCATTGATGAAATCCCACACACGGTTTGGGAAGCTGCTGTGCCTTTTCTGTATGCACCCAGATCAGTTTAAGGGTTTGTATCTCACCATCCCCGAGGGCATATGGATGTTTTTTAGGTTTGGTGGGGGTTTTTTTTGTTTTTTTTTTCTTTTTTCTTGTCTGAGAGAGCTTGTACAGCTAAGAAGCTGTTGGTGTGTCTGTAGTGCCAGGTCACACATGACATTTGGCTCACACGCCAGGAGAAGCATCTCTGGGTGTGAAGCTCTGCCACGAGCAGCCGCTGCAGTCGGCAGGATCACGCAGCTATTTGCCTGGGCTATCAAAAATGTCCTTTCCAATTAAAGTCACGGGGATCTTAAAAGTCACTCGTACCGTTGTCACTTAGGCTAGCTGTCAGCAAGCAAAGCAGCGTGCTGGGACAAGCCTCCCCGTGCTGCTGCAGGGCTTTTTCTGCATTTACAGCTTGGTTCTGCAGGGTCGCCCAGCCCAGCAGCTGGATGGGGCTGCACTGGTCCCAGCTGTGCCACTGATGGGCTTTCCCACCTCAGGCAAAAGTAGACTTTGGTCTTGCTACGTAATAAATTCTGCACTTCCCGAGTGCTTCAGGCAATGCCCTTGCAGTAAAAAGGACTCAACAGAGCTGCCTCTGTTTGCAGTTGGGTAAACTGAGGCACGGGGATGGGTGGTCTTGAGATCTCGGGGTACATCAGTGGCAGAGCTGGATGGGTGTAGCTGTTTGGAAGCTGATTTTGGTGCTTTGCCCTGTACGTGGCTGGGCACGTGTGGGCGAAGCCCGGCCGGGCTCCCGAGGGCTGCAGGGCTGGGTGCTCCCCCAGCACCCGTGAGAAAAGCTCACCTGAGCCACAGGTCCCAGCTGTGAAGTGATGCTGAAGGAGTTTCTCTTTGGTTTTCCCACTGCCTAGAAACCTGACGTTGGTTTGGTTTTGGATTTGGGGGGAGGAGGGGAAATCTGAAAGGAAAATGCTGTGTATTTACCTGGTTATGCAGAAAATGAAGTGTCAGATGTTCTGGGCAGCCTTGGCCCTCAAAAGGAGCCATCAACTACCCACCTGGTGGCACCACTGGGGTTTGCCTCCAAGGGCTGTTGCAGGGCAGGGTGTTTGGAAAGCTCTGTCCTGAATGTCAGCTGGAGCTCCTTGGCTTTACTGATAAAATGTTGATGTTTTGGTTTATAGTTTCCTCCTACGTGACCAAACGGCCAGTGCTTGCCTGGGGAGGATGGAAATCCTAAAATATTTGGATATCTGTCCCAAGTCAAAGAGGTATTAATAATATATTCAGCCCCATGCAGCCATAGAAGTCTCTTCACATCAGAATATGGGTTTAAGGGAAGGCAGACATGAGCTAAAGCAGTTTATAACTGTGGGGCAGCGGGTGCCACAGTGACAGGCTCTGAGCACTGGGGCAGAGAGCTCCACGGCCAGGGACCACAGGGAAATAAAGCACAGGCCACTTGCTAAATTGCCCCTGGCAGGTGACACATTCAGACCCCGAGCGTCAAATCCTGCATTGCTGGCTTGGTTACAATAAAAATCCACCTGGGCAATTAGAACCCCCCCTCGGGGGCGAGGGGCAGGGTGGTTTATGGTGCTCCCCCCAGGAAGCCACCCGAGCCCCCGCTGCTCAGCAAAGGGCTCCTGTCCCTTTGCTTCAGGATGCTCCAGCACGGAGCCCTGCAGCCGTGGGGCAGCCTTCCTGCACGCTGGGCTCTACGCAGGGGTTGGTTTGTCCCAGCTTTCCAGAGCTGGGGAAAATAGGTCCCTGTTGCCATGCCTGCTGCTCAGTCCCTCCTGGGTTGCTGCAGCTCCCAGTGGGAGCAGCCGCCAGCAGGACCCCAGCCCAGAACTCAGCAGGGCTGGTGGGAACTCTGCCTGGGCAACGAATGTGTTTGGGTTAATGAATAGTAATTGAGGATGGAGGTGAAAGTGGAATCAGGTTTTATGCCACACCTATCCCACAGGCTTAGGCTTCTTCATTCTCCTCTTGGCACGGTTAGAAGGGGCCTGATGTTCACTGAAAACAAGGTAAAAACGTCCACCAGTGCCAGCTTGTGGTGTTCTTTCCTAGTGACAAGGTTATCCCAAGGAGTTCCTGTCTCCTGCCTCCCCTCAGGTCTTTGTCTCCCCTCAGGACTTTGTCCCCCCTCAGTCATTCCAACACAACCTGTTTCGTTTAGTTCTGATTCCCAACCCAGTCTCACGTGTGGTGTGATGGATGAGCAGTGAACTTCAGGGAGGCCAGGAACGAGCAGGTCCAAGGGAACAGGCTCTGCTGCAGAAGGAAACACGTCCTGGAACAGAATGATCAGGATGCCAAAAAACAGGACCATAGGAGGCTCAAGATTGCATGGTTTGGGCTTTATCTCTTTTGGTTCAAAGAAGAAAATTTTGGGTTTGGAACTAAACTCTAATTTTTCCAGCCACAAGCCAGCTGGGGACATGGAT
Source organism: Merops nubicus (assembly GCF_000691845.1). Lineage (NCBI taxonomy): Eukaryota > Metazoa > Chordata > Aves > Coraciiformes > Meropidae > Merops > Merops nubicus. The sequence continues at coordinate 918 of NW_008602674.1, read as the reverse complement.
GATTCCCAGCAAGGGGAATGCAAGGGGCTGGAGCATCTCTGCTCTGAGGACAGGCTGAGAGCACTGGGATTGTTCAGCCTGGAGAAGGGAAGAATCTGGGGAGAATCTTAGAACTGCCTTCCAATGCCTGAAGGGAACTTCCAGGAAGGCTGGAGAGGGACTTGGCACAAGAGTGTCCAGTGACAGGACCAGGGGAAATGGTTTTAAACTGAAGGAGAGCAGGTTTAGACTGGATTTTAGGAAGAAGTTCTTCAGCACGAGGGTGGGGAGACTCTGGACTAGATTGCCCAGAGAAGTTGTGGCTGCCCCCTCCCTTTTTTACACTTTCAGATCAAAGTTCAGCTCTCAGTGACTCTTGAGAAGACTCAGCTGCCTGGTGGGCCCTGGGGAGGCAGCTCCAGGACCTGATCAGCATCACCTCAGCTGCCTCCTTTAGGTGTGTCCTTCAAAGCCTGCAGGGCTGTTTGCAGAGCAGCATTATAAAGTAGGCACAAGCGTTTTGGGTGTTTTTTCTCCTTCTTTCAAGGAAGTGTCATGCAAAACGGTGTTAGTGCAGCAGACAGGTTACTGCCTGGGCATTGCACGAGGGGGGCAGTCTCTGCCTGGCAATGTGTCACCTCAGCAGATAAAGCCTGTCCAGGAAGAGATCGGGCACTTGATAGGGAGGAAAATTATCACCTCCTTCTTAATCATTCCCAGCCAAACTCAGGTTAAATTAACTGATTACAACTGGTTCATGTGCTGCTCCCCAGGGTGGTTCCTCACACCGTGCCTTTGCAGCTGTCCCCTCTCCTGTCCCCCAGACACTTCATGTCACAGCAAAAAGCCAAAAACTCTTCCCTTCTGAGCTGGAGGATACATGTGTTGGTGCTGGCAGTGGCTGGCACACCGACTGTGGGAGCTTTTGAGAAGAAAAAA
>NW_008602673.1:5584-11704 GCF_000691845.1 Merops nubicus | reverse complement strand
CCACCACCCCCTTTCCCTCTCCACCACTCCACAGCTGGAGGATTTTCTTCCTCCTCACTCCTCAGACAGGTGAGGTTTCACCATTGCAAAGTGGTACCCAGAAGAGAGGTGGAAGCCAAGATGTTCTCCTACCAGTATGCCCAGTTAGAACCCATAGCCCTTGAGCCCAGGTCTCTCCAAACAAGGTCCTGACTCGTGCCAAGTCTGTGGCAGAGAAGTTTTCATCTCTATTCAACACAACACCCCTTGGGGCTTCTGTTAGAGCTGTGGCTTCTTGGCTTCACAACATCCAAGCAGTAAAATGAGCACTGTGGGATCATCCAGGTTGGAAAAGACCTTCAAGATCATCCAACCCAACCCAGCACTGCCAAGTCCACCACTAAACCACATCTCTAGGCCACTAAACTGTGTCCTTCAGCCACTAAACCATGTCCCTCAGCCATTAAACCATCTCCCTGAGGCTCTAAGCCATGTCCTTCATGCCACCTCCAGCCCTTCTCCATGATGCCCACCCACACGTGACCTCCTGAGCTTGGTGGGTGCCAACCAGCTTTGCTTTCCCCATGGCTGACCCCCAACCCCATCTGCTTGATGGTGCAGAGCTCCACTGCAGCCTTTCCCCCTTCTCCAGCTGGGAAGGATGTTGCTGAGATATCTGGGAGGAGGAGGAGGTGGAGGTGAAGGTGCAACGTGTCCTATTTTAGGATGTGTTTTTGGACATGCTGCATCAGCCTCCTCCCTTAGAGGCAGGAAAGCTGGATGGAGGAGCTGCCCCACAGCCCCACCACACTCTGCAGTGGGACAACTGGAGAAAACCTCTCCCCAAGCCCATTTCTTCCTGCTTTTCCCCCTCAAAATGAGGTCCCACCCTTCAAACCCAAAGCTGGAGGTCTGGAGACCTCGGGCATCGTGAAAACTCAACGCTGGATATTCTTATAGCCCAACTCTTCTCATGAGTCCTCTCCTAAGCTGTGTTTGCTCCTGAAGCTTCTCAGGTCAAAAGAGGAAGAGCTTCTCAAAGCAGGGATCACAGGTTTGAAGACAAATACCATGATGAAGGGTGTCTCCATTGCTGAAGCCCTCCAAGATGTATGTGACCAAGCCCCAAACGTCCCACCAAGGGCTCCCAGCACTTTTCCAACACATTCTGAAGACCAAACCTTGCTCTGCAGGCTGAGAAGCTGGGCAGGCAGCAGTCAAGGGGGTGTTGCAGCATCTCTTTGGGTCACTCATGGGCTTCTCTCTCTCTCTCTTTGCAGACCCACCCTTGGTGAACTTATCCGTGGAGCCCCAGCCAGTCCTGGAGGACAACACTGTGAAGTTCCACTGCTCTGCCAAGGCCAACCCAGCTGTCACCCAGTACAGGTAGGGCAACCAAGCAGCTCTCCAGCCCACCTCCAGCTCCTCACCTTGCCCACTGTGCCACGTGGTGAGCCAGGAGAGCTCACCACCCTTGGCTGTGCTTCCTGCTGGCTCTTCCACTTGCTCTTCCATGTTGAGCCTTGCTTGGTGGCCGTTCCAGCTCATCCCCACGTCCTCCAGCTGGGGGAGGTGGTGGCTGGGGCCGTGGTGATGGTGGGACACGTGGAGGAGCTCCAGCTGGCTCCACGTGGGGCTGTCTGCTGGGGTTTGCTGCTCAGAGTCCTCACTCTGTTGGTGTTTGGGAGTGGATTAAGAGAGACCTGGCACCGAGCTGCTGGAACCATCTGTTTGGGGACATAATGAGCAAAGAGAAAAGGTTATTATGGGAGAAATTTTTGGTCTTTCTGCCTCTTCTTTTATGACTTGGACAATACAACTCTGCTGCTGTCTCTGTGTAACCCTTGAGCAACCACCAGAAGGTCTGATCCTCAGCAACAGGGGCTTTGACATCATCCCCAGGGCTGGACCCACTTTGAGGGCTCCCATCTGGGTTCCTCTTGGCTTCTTCCACCCTCTGGGTTATTTTCTCCAAGGTTTTTCATGTCTTAAGTTCCTCAACATGTTCACATCAGGCTCTTTGACACCTCTGTGACACCTTTGGCCACCTCTGTGACGAGCAAAGAGGATTCAGCAGCTCTCAGTGGGGCCTCCTTCCATTTAATGCCTCTGATTGATTGCAGGGGGAGGGATTTATTTCCCTTCCAAAAACCATCCCAACCCTCATCACTATCTCTGTAAAGGCCACGGGTGTTTTGGCACCAAATCTTGGAGCAGGACATCTGAGTGAGGACCCCCCCATCCCCTCTGCCAAGGAGGGATGGTGGGTGCAGAACCTCAGGGTTGAGGTTTGGAGGTGTGGAAAGGCAGAACACCAGCTTGGTGTCAACCTCAGGACCCCAGCACTGATGAAAAGGCACTTATTCTGCCTTTAAAATAAGAAAAAACAGAGAGAAAGCCTCAATTTCTTTTGCTCCCCAGGGAGACAACCACTTTAATCCATCTCCTGTGGCTTCCCCTCATCCTCAGAGACACCAGATCTTGGTCTTCAGCCAACGTTTATTTTTAATACCTCCTGCTTGTCAATAAACAGCTCTGAACACAAAGGGGAAAAAAAAAATCCTATCTTAACAAAAAAATCCCCTTTTCTGGGCAAGAAATCCTCAGCCAGTCCCTGTTTTGAGTCCACCAGCAAGGTGTCACCTCGCCTGGGTTCACAAGGGGTGAGGAGTTGCTCAACCCACCAAAACGTTGCCCTTGCAGCATCTCCTGCTCCAGAAAGGCTCAAGAAGGTTCCTTGGCAGCACCTCCCTGCTGGGTTTAGGGTCAGGGCTGCCCCCAACCAGGACACGTGGCCACATCCCCATCTCCTTCAGCGCCGTGGACGTCAGGCTGGGAGCCCAACGAGGTTCTCCAAGGGTGCCAACAGTGGTAGGGGAAAGCTGCCCCTTCTTCTCCACCTTGGCTGCTTCTAACGCCCTTCCCACTGGACAATCCCAGGGTGGGGAGGGGAGAATTTGGGGATTTATTGACTTTCTTCTGCTGTGAGCCAACGGGGAAGAAAGGGAGAGAGAATAATGAGCTGTCACCATGGTTCTGCCACCTGAGATGGGGGGGAAGGGATGGGAAGCAGAAGAACAGTTCAAGGCTACGTGAACGGCCTCTCAACCACCTCACCCTTCTCCTGCCTTTTGATGTCTGTTGGGTGGGGGGATTTTGGGGGGTTTTTTTGGGGTTTTTTTCCTCCTCTTTTTTGGCTGTTCTTATTGATCCCTCGCAGTAAGAAAGAGAATCTTTAAAGCAGCAGAAGAAAATGGGGGAGTTTAATATTGCAAGAGGCAGAGTCCCTCAGCCCGTTGGGTTCCTCCAGTGGTGATGATTTTTGCAGAGGGATGGAGAGTTGGGACTCTCACTCCAGCACGTGGATTTGAGGCTCTCCCCCCCCAAAAGTTGAGCAGAGACCTCAACGTCATCTTTGTAGCCAAGGTGGGGATGTTTTGAGCCCCCCCAAACAGAGGGGAAGGTCCTTCATCAACCAGCTTGGTGGACTGGAGCTGGAAGTCAGGGTTGGAGCCACACCACGAAGAGAAGGCTCCATGGAGACCTTCTGGTGGTCTTTGAGGGCTTCAAAAGGTCTGTTAGAAAGCTGGGGACAGGCTTTTGAGCAGGGCCTGTTGCAGCAGGACAAGGTGGGGTGGGTTTAAACTCCAAGAGGGAGATTGAGGCTGGAGAGAAGGAAGAAATTTTGGATGCTGAGGGTGGAGGGGGTGGAGAACCCCAGCCTAAGCTGGAGCCTCTCCAAGGAGGAGGGTGGCCTCCTCCAATGGAGAACCTCAACGGAGGGGTTTTTCTGGAGTTTAATGAGGTTGTGGCCTCCTCTGGAGAGCTTCCAAACCCACCTGGGCACCCTGCTGTGGGTGACCCTGCTGGAGCAGGGGACCCGGGTGATCTCCAGGGGTCAATTCCAACCCCCACCATGCTGGGATTGTGGGATTCCCACTGAAACGTGGGTCACACCACGGTCGTGGCCATCTCCATCCCAGCCAGGACCACGTCTTTGAAACCTCTGGAGGGTTCAGAGAGATCCCAGGGCTGCGTTTCCCCACCCTCATTGGTCAACTCTCCTTCAGGACACGCTCCTGGAGGTGACTGGGAGGGGAGCACGGTTGACTTCCTCCAGCCAGATCTCCTCTCCTTGCAAAGGGAGCTTCTCCAGCCTCATTGGCCCATCTTTCATCTTGAGTTATTCCAAGCCACACTTGCCACTTCCTTCATCACGTTCCCAGAGGATGCTGGGGCTGGTTTCACAGGAGGAAAAGCCTTCAGCAAATCTTGTCACACAAGAAAATTGATTTTTCAAAACTGACTTTTACAAGATTTACTGGCTTTTTTTTTCCCCCCCCTTTTCCCCCTCCCCTCTCTTCTTTCTTCTCTATCGTTCCCTTCCAGTCTCACGAGGTGGCTTCAGATCTGAGGAAATTAAGAGATGCTGGGACTAAATTGAAAATGTAAAAAGGGAGAGATGGAGACAGGAGAAATAAAAGGCACCCAGCTGCCTCTGAAGGACACGGCTGTGGGGGGCTGGTGAAGCAGCAGAGATGCCTCCTCCACCTCTCCCACTGCCATCACCTCCACGTGATGCCAGGAAAGAGCCTGCCAAGGGGTTGTCCCACCACCTGATGGGCATTCCTTGCTGATCCCAAGCTGGATCGTGGCTTTTTTTTTCCCTTTCTCTCCTTCAATCCCTCCCTTTTTTTACAGAAGAAAATGTTCCCACTCGTTTTGGAGGCATCTCGACGTGTTCTGGTATAAAAAAGGAGAGGAGGAGTTGCCTCCAAGTCATTTCAGACAGCTTAAAATATGCTCAGCTTTTGTGTTTCTGCAGGATAAATAATGAATCCTCTTCCAGCTCCTGTGCTGGGCGAGGTGTTGATTTAAGAGCCCTTCAACTCTGTTTGAGGTTCTCCTGCTTTCATGCCAGAGGGTGGGGAACGTGACCAGGGACAAGCAAGCTGTGAATGATCCCTGCAAGGAGGACCCAGGGTGGGGACAGGGGTTGCCCCCACCTCATCCCTGCAGGTGTTTTGCTTCTGCTTCACCCCTCGCTTCCCTCTTTGCCCCTTTTTTTTGGAGTTTTTGGGGGTTACAGCCAGGTTGAGATGGAGGATGAAGGTGTTGGCATCTCCTTCTCTCCTTGTCACCCTCTCTCTGCTCTGATAAACCTCATGGGTTCGTGGAGGGGATTTGGGGATTGGGGTTGGCCTCAGTTGTTGGTTGTTTGGTTAACTCCCCAAGCAGCACCCTCGGGAGTGTCTCTGCTTGAAGGAGCTGTCAGGAGAGCTGCAAAAGGCCCATGGCAGGAGCAGGAGAAAACCCAGCGGATGCTGATGTCCCAAAATAAACCCATTGGGTCTCATTCACCCCCCAGGAACTTCTAACCATTGAACTGAGTCTCTAATCATAGAATCACAGACTTGTTTTGGTTGGAAGAGACCTTGAGGAGCATCACAAGCTGTTCCCCCAGCACTGCCAGGTCCCATGTCCCCCAGCAGCACCTCTCCAGCTGGCAGGAGGTTGTCATTTGGCCTAGACAGCACCTAGCCTTGCAAAGCCCATCCCAACAAGACCCACAAGGGATCCTGGTCTCCTCCAGGGTCAGATCATGGAGTCTTCCATGTTTTTCTTGGGTTTCCATTCCTGTGCAGACTCTCTGGAAGCTGTCAGCAGATCTGAAAGCAAAGGAAGAGCACGAGCTGTTGGCTCAGGACTTGGAAGCCATTTGTCTGTGGAGCATCAAGCAGCGCTCATCGCTCAGCTCTGCTTTGCTATTGAAGTGTGTAATTAAGGTCTTAATGGGTTTTACTTCTGGAAGTTCTCTTTTTTTTTCCCTTTTCAATGCTATTTCTTGCTGGTTTAGACACAAGTCGATAGGTAATCACCAAGCTCTTCTGGGACAAGCTCTTGTACCAGTGTGAAGCCACGCTGGATTATTTTCTCATGGCTGAGAAGAGCAGTGTCATTACCAGGGGGGTCTACAGGGATCCAAGAGGCTTGGCCAAGAATAGTGATTTGTGATTGATTTTTGGGGGGGAGGGAGGGGTGGTTGGATGGCTAGAAGGATGGATGGGTGGATGGATGGATGGATGGATGGATGGATGGATGGATGGATGGAGGGGTGGATGGATGGATGATGGGGTGGGA
>NW_008602673.1:0-5494 GCF_000691845.1 Merops nubicus | reverse complement strand
AGATGGATGGGTGGATGGATGGATGGATGGATGGAGAGATAGATGGATGGATGGATGGAGAGATGGATGGATGGATGGATGGATGGATGGATGGATGGAGAGACGGATGGATGGATGGAGAGAAGGATGGATGGATGGATGGATGGATGGATGGATGGATGGATGGATGGATAGATGGATGGATGGATGGATGGATGGATGGATTCCACAGCAAAAAGATGAACAGATCTTTTGGAGAACGTGCAGCTTTAATCCACTCTTCCCCCCATATTTCCCTGTGTATTTGCACAACGGGAACATGCTCCTGGAGATGACATTTGTAATTCCTCCTTCTGAACTGCCAGCTCCACGAGTTCCTCACAGGTCAGCCAGTGGGAAGCCATGTTGTGTTGCACAGAAATCAGAAGATTCCCACATAATCAGGGCTCGACCCATCTTCACGTGGGGTGTCCATCTCCCAGCACAGTTGCCTCTGTTGATAATCTGTTGAGTTGTTTGATCAAGACACAGCTCAGCCCTGAATAATTAACTGCTCTGGCAGGATTGGCCAAGGAACCTGCCAGAGAAGGAGCAACCTCACACCAACCTGCAGACGTGCCAAAACTCAGCCCTTGAAATCGTCCCAAAATCAAGCCCAGATCAAAAACTTGGCTTCAGGAGTCAGCCAAGAAAAACCCTTTGAGAAGCCTCAACAGCTTCGGGTGGAGGGAAGCAGGAGCCATTCCCACCCATCATTTCTGCCCAGTTTGGTAGCTTAGGTGATCTGGAAGGTGGTCCTAACCCAGCGCCAGCTTTGAGATCCTCCTAAAAGCCAATTTCTCACACTTGGGTTTTTCCATCTCCCATTTCCATTGGCTTTTTTTCTCCCTCCAAACCCCAAAGGAGGTGTAACCACCAGCCACCAACCCAGGTGAGGTGTTTCAAGGGAAGAATAAGAGCTGTAGCAGAGGACAAGGTGACTTGGAGCAGCTCCATCGTAGGGGGAGAGGTGACTTTGAGCAGCTTCCCAGCACAGATTCACTTTGTGCTAAGCAGGAGGATGAACACGGGGGGAGAATTAACCCCTCGACGTGCCAGCATCCCTCAATCTGGCTAAAGGAGTTCTGCTGGGGGGGTAGAAGACCCCAGAAAGGACCAATCCCCTTAAATGATGTGAGGGAACCCAAAACCACGTGATGAAATTGGATTACCTGATCCACCCGAGGAGTAAGGGTTAAGCTCTTAGTCAGGTCTGTTGTCTGGTGGGACAAGTCAAGATGATGTGGGCAGGAGAAAAGAAATGCAGCATGCTTGCTGAAGGGCCAAAACCACCCCCCAGGGTGAGGGGACACCTCCAGGATGAAGGGGTGGCTCACATCTCCAGCGTTAACCCAGGATGAGGAGGTTTGTCATAGCCTGAGTCTTCAGACCCATCGAAATGGTTTGAATCTTTCTCTGCAGGTAGAAAAATCAGGAGTTTCATGTCAATAATTCAACTTGGTGGGGGAAAAAATGGACAATTTTCATACAATCAGGCTGCCCAGGGATGTGGTGGAGTCCTGAGTGCCTCAATCAGGGTTGGCGTGTGGATGGTGTCCACCACCAGGCACGAAAGACCCTCCTGATTGGTTCAGATCCCTCATGTATGACTTAAAACTGGAAGGAGGGATCTGGCTCGGGTGTTGTCCACTAAGGAAAACATCCCTCATGTTGGGATACGTGGTCAGCAGAAGAAGTCTCCATCCCCTGAGGGGTTTCCAAGCCGTGGAGATGTGGTGCTGAGGGACATGGGTTAATGGTGACCTAGCAGTGCTGGGTTAATGGATGGACTTGATGATCTTCAAGGTCTCTTCCAAGCAAAACAAGTCTATGATTCCATCTCCAACATTAGGACTTGGGGTTTGCCTTGTGTTGAAGCTGATAGGCCCACGTCATCCCTGGTGGGTGCCATCATCTCCAGTACTTTGCTCAGATCTCTCTGCCCTCCTGAACTTGATGAAACTCCCAGCTTGAAGACCCAGCCTTGAAATTTAGATGGTGGAGAGCTGCCAGCACGAGCCATCTGCTCTCCACACCCACGCTGGACCTCCAAGGGATGCCAGCCCGTGGTCCATCCTTCTCCATCAGCATCTCCTGGGGGGGTGGCAGCCATGACACGTGGGGACGGCCACGTTGGCGAGCCAGGAGCTGAAGATCCTGCTGGCAACAAAGCCCCAAAAGCCATTTTCTGAGCAGTTGGTAGCAAGGAATAACCCTCCCTTGGAAGGAAATGTTCATGAATCCCTTCCCTCAGCCACGCGTTTGTTGAAGGTACTTGTGGGTGTTCTCGGGACTTTTATTAAGCAATTAAAACCCGTCCAAGAAAATATTTATCTGGTTTAAGTCATCCTCAGGAAACACAACTCCTGTGGCAAGCGACTGCTTTCGTTTGGCACCGTTAATTAATGACGACCACCCCGCGCCACACGCCGAGGGAGCCGCCAGCAGGAGACCAGGAGGTCTGAGGAGCCCACGGGCTGCTGGCAACTGCAACACCCCTCCCCGAGGAGCCTGGGGTGGGGGGGCTGAGCAGGGCTTGATGGGCCATCAGAGTGCTCCAGATGTCCTCCAGATGTTCTTTTGGAGGGAGTTGTGGCTTGAGGAGCTTCGTGAAGAAGAGCGTGTCCAAGCCCTACAGCCTTCCTCGGGGTGTGAGGTCAACAGCTTGGTTGACCAAGGTCTTCTTGGTGAAGAATGACAAGTCCTTCTGCTGCAGAGGACATTATTTGTTAAGAGTGAACCTGGGCTGCACTCAAGAAGATGAAGATGGGGTGACCAAGCCAAGAAAATGATGGGAAGAGGTTCTTTGGGCAGACCCCCACCCCTCGCCTGGGGCAGGGGGACACAACGACCCCACAGGGTGGTTTGGCTTGAGAAGGAGACCCCAAAAGAGGTCCAACCTTAATGGTGGTTAAACCTCCAAGCGCGATGCTGAGGTTGGCCAACCTTGGCATGGGTTGCAGTGCCTCCTGGAAGGAGCAAAGCATCATGGGTGCAAAGCTGGATGGAAAGGGAGCACGGCTCAGTGCCCGTTGGGTCAGGTCCCACCTGTACTGATCCATCTCCACAGCTGCAGCTCCTGAGCCCTTCCCTTGCCTTTGGGGCAACCTCAGTCTGGTGAGGAGACCCCAGAGCAGCATGGTGGGCAGGGGAGGAGTGCAGGAGACCCCCTGAGGAGGACCACGAGCAGATGCTGTGTGCTTGGAAGGGGACATCTTCCCCCAAAACCACCCCACGTGGGAAGCATCTTCCACAGCTTATCCTTTGGGAAGCTCCTCCTTGGAAAATCTTCCTCCTTGGAGAATCCTCCTCCTTCTAATCTCCTTTTGGGGAGAATTATTATGGATTTTGGGTGTTTTTTTTTCCTGCCTGCACTTCCTTGCCCTTCCCCCACGGTGGCTGCCAGCATCTCCTGCCTTTCCCACCAGCTTCAGAGTGGCAGGTTGCCAGCTGGTGCCCCGTTAGGTCACGTCTGCTGGTGGTTTGGCAAGCAGCAGCTCCCTTCAAGGGCTGAGTTGACAACTTCTTCTCCAAGACAATTTGCAAGCTCCAGGGCTGCAAATTCCAGCTGGGCTTTTCAGGGTGAAGCTGCTGCAGGGAGAACGTTCTCTTTGTTTGGGGTGAAAAAGGAAGAAAAAGGTGAAAACGAGGGGAAGCTGGAAAGGTTTGGATGGGGGAGGAGCAGCAGGGTTGGTTGGCTCCATCAGCAGAGGTTCTCCATGTCCCCTCCCTCCTGTCGTTGAGGTCTTCCGTGCCCCATGGGGTAGGGATGTTCCCAAAAAAATGGCTATTTTGAGAAGGTCCCAGTGGGGATACGTGTGCTCAGCACTTTGGTGTCCTCTCCAAAAACCTGTGGTTAGAATCCCACCATCCATGGGGGTGAGGAATGCTGAGGAGAAGTCAAGGGCAGCAGCTGGTGCCTCCAGCACCACGCCCCGTGTGACATCTCTGTCCATCACTGACGTGTAGGTGGCTCACCAAGCAGCACCATGATGATGATGATGATGGGCTTGTCTTCTTCAACAGGTGGGCAAAGAAAGGCCAGGTTATAAAAGAAGCATCTGGTGACTTCTACGAAACCATCGTGGACCACACCTTCTTCTTTGAGCCCGTCTCCTGCGAGGTCACCAACGCCCTGGGCAGCACAAACATCAGCAGGACTGTGGATGTCTACTGTGAGTGATCTGCCAGCTTGAGACTGGCTCCAGCAGGGCTTAAAGATGCTGAAAGTCAACGGGAAGGGGACATCTGAGGTGTCTTGGGTGACCAGAGTTCTCTGGGCTCTCCTGCAGCTCCAGCTCTGGTGGTAGGACCCATGATTTCCTCCTGCCTTTGGAGCTCGTGGTGGTGGTCATTGTGGGGTTCCAGCAGGCACCCGTCCCAGGTTCTTCTCTATTTGGGGGGGTGGCTGTGACCCGTAGATCCATCAAGACCTACCACAACTTCCAGTGACCACTCTGGTTTGAGGGTTTCTGGTTGACACAGCCCAGCACTGGGTCTCCTCCTTGCAGTTGGGCCCAGGATGGCGACAGAACCACAGTCCCTCCTTGTTGACCTGGGCTCGGACGCTGTCTTCAACTGTGCCTGGACTGGGAACCCATCTCTCACCATCGTGTGGATGAAGAGAGGCTCAGGCGTGGTAAGAATCCCTGCCAGGGGGGTGGGAGTGGCACGTTGAGACCATGAGGTGCTCCAGGAGGTTCCCCACGGAGCAAACCCCACATCTATGGGCTGGAAGGACGAATGCTCGACCTTCTGAGCCTCCTCCAGATGCAGGTGGGAGTGGCACATCAAGACCATGAGGTGCTCCAGGAGGCTCCCCACGGAGCAAACCCCACACCTAAAGGCTAGAAGGATGAATGCTGGACCTTCTGAGCCTCCTCCAGATGCAGAGGCATCTCTGAGGTGGCCTCCAGGCTGCCACGGGTGTCCCCAGGTAGGGTGGGGAAGGAGCCATGGAGTCCTAGCAGAGCCACCTTCCAGAGCACACACAGCTCTCCCCATCAGATGTTCTCAAAGAAGTCCTCACAGAAGGAGGATTGCTTCTGATGATGGTGGGTGTGAGGGTTGAGCAGAGGCATGTGGTCCTTTCTGGGATGGTCCTTTCTGGCCTCCAGATCCTTAATTTAACTTCCTCACCTCATTTTGGGGGGATTTAAAGGACTGGATGATCCCTGAGGTCCTGAATTGCCTCCCAAGCTCCTGTTTCCAGCACGGAAACACGTTGCCCTTCAGTTTAGACCTTGATGGGTTTTTGAAGTCCCACCAGATCCTGCTGCCAGCCTCGGCCAGGTCCTGCTTCAGCAGTTGATGAAGCTGCTAATTGTGGGGCAGGAGGGCAGCATGGCCAACAGCCACCTTGACCAAAAGCGTGTGAGATCTCTGAGGCTCTCCAGACCCGGTTCTCAGGGGGCTTCCAGCTCTCCAGGTTGGTCTCCCACCGCTTCAAAGCATCACAGAATGGTTTGGGTGGGAA
>NW_008602672.1:787-1907 GCF_000691845.1 Merops nubicus | reverse complement strand
CCCCCCTGCGCTGCCACTTGTGCTCCTGCAGTGCCCCAGGGCCCAAGAGGTTCTGGCACAGGGGTGCTGACAGCCCAGAGACCCGCTGTGCAGGCCTGGCCCCCACACTGTCCCCCCAGCCCCCGGTGCAGCATCAGTGTGACGAATGCTCGGGTGCCTGGGGACGCCTTGGGGCTCCCTGGAAGGCAAACAGGGCACCTTGACTCTTGCCAGAGAGTTTGAGGGCACCGGCTGGCATCAGTCTGCTCCTGCTCCCTGGGGCTATGCCTGCAGCCAGCGACAAGGGGCACCCCAGGGTGACCCCAGCAGCCCAGCAAGCACACGGGTGAGCACGTGTCCCTGGCTGATGTCCCCAGCTGCCACTGTTTTGCAGAAGCTGCTGACTGGGGACGCCACAGTGCTGTTCTGTCACCCCCCACCATCAAGGGGCCTTGGCTTCATGTCCACTGGCCATGGGCTGCTGGCCTGAGCGTGCCTGGGGCAGATGGGGGTGGCCAAGGGGCTCTTACAGGGGCTGGGACCTCTGGCCTCCTTCTCCCCTGAGCAAGATTATCTGTCCACGGCCCTGGTTACGTGACCCTCAGAGAGGCTGCAGAGCCCTCACCAAGGCAAAGACTTCCAGTGGCAGGGGCAGGGCTAGCCTGTTCCAGGGATGTGCACAGTAGTGCCAGCTCCCAGCTGTGGTGTAACAGTGGGGTGGGGGAGGAGGGTGTGGGGTCTGGTACGCTCCCCCTGCCCCAGGAATGCATTTCAGCCCTCCAGCCAGCAGGCATATCAAGTGAGTGGTGTTTTTGACTGGATTCTTTCACCGTCTGACCCAAATTGGACCAACTGCTACTTCAGACCTATCCCTCTTCCTTCCTAAACCTGGGATTATCCTCCCTTTGATCAGCCGGCCCTGCAGGCACAGGATTTCCAGCACAGGCGCTTTGGCTGGCTGTGTTTAAACAGCTTCCCAGATTCTCCGACAGCCCAAACCCTGCCTTGGAAATGGCCATGGACACAAGCTCCAGCAGAGCTCCCAGCCCCAGCTCTCCCCTCCCTGGGCGGCCAGGTGCCTCCGGGACGGAGCGCTGGCACAGCAGCCTGCAGCAGGGCTGCGGGTGGGCGCCCCACACCC
>NW_008602672.1:0-764 GCF_000691845.1 Merops nubicus | reverse complement strand
CAGGCCTGCCTGCTCCCCTGCTCCCCAGCACCTCCCCAGAGGTGCTGCTACCAGCCCAGCCCTCGCTGGAGCCCTTCCAGTCCTTGTCATGAGGCTCTTACCAGCTGCCCAGTGCAGGGACCTGCACCAGGACACCGCTCGGCCTTTCCGACAGCAACGGCCTAAGTGGCACCCAGGGCTTCAGCGGCTTCACTGGGCTCTGCTGGTGTGGGGGGAACAGGCTGGCACACAGTGGCTCTGCCAGCCCCTGGAGCGTCCACAGTCCCCACAGACAGAACCTGAGCAGGGATCTCAGCGCGACCCTCGGCAATCCCACCGCCCGGCAGCAGACACCCTCAGCACAGGTGTGGGGGGCCTTTTTTTGCAGACGCTCCCCCCAGGCCCCTGCCGCCTCCAGCCCCATGCGCACTGGCCCACAGGGCACCATCTCACCAGGCCTGGCTCCAGGCACAGTCTGTCTGGTCCATCTAGTGGCACCATGTCCAGCCCTCCTGTCAGACCCCAGCAAGGCAGAAATGCCTGCCGCTGTGCCACCAGCACTGCTGTGATGGAAATCCAGCAAGCAGGATGGATCCTGGTGCTGCAGAGGGCAAATGCCCAGGGAAGGGCACGGCCAGGGGCTCCCCTCAGCCCAGCAAGGTGCCCCCAGAAGACTCCTTACAGCCCTGACCTTGAGTGGAGCCATGAATAAACAGGCAAATAAACAGGCTCAGGTTGGTGGAGTAGAGCGAACTCCAGAAGCTTTGTCGTGTCCGTGCCCGGAG
>NW_008602671.1:0-2639 GCF_000691845.1 Merops nubicus | reverse complement strand
AAAGCCAAGCAATGCCGCATGCGGAAGCGAAGAGGAAAAAACCCAAAGGTTTATTCTCTAGTTCCCATAAGCAGGTGATGTCAGGCCCCTTCCTGGGAAGCAGGGCTCCAAAATGAGCAGTGGTTGCTCTGGAGGACCCAGGAGCAGCCCCCCCCTCTCCCCAGCAGGGCTCCAAAACGCACAGCGCTTGTTCTGGAGGAGCAAGGAGCAGCCCCCCCACCCCCGCCCCTCTCCCCCTTTGTACCAGCTTTAGAGTGGAGCAGACGTCACACAGTACGGAATATCCCTTTGGCCAGCTCGGGGCAGCTGTCGTTATGTTCCCCCCAGGCTCCTGCCCCTCCTGCCCCGCTGGGGGCAATGTCAGAAGGAGCCTTGGTGCTGGGCGAGCACCACTCACCCTATGACTTTGGGGTCATGTCCTAGTACAGGGCACCCTAGATGATTGGGCTAAGGGAGCGCCTTCCCAGAACACTTTTTCCTGTCTTTAGGAACTGCTGCTTGCTTATGAATGTGTGAAAAATGGACAGAGGACAAACAAAAGCTAATTAAAATGTTGGGACAAATTTCATCATGATTAGCAGCGAAAATATTTACTGCAATGGGACAGAACTATACTACTGCTTGTAAGGGAGGCCATCTCATATTTCAATATTTCACTTTCATATTCAAAAGATTATGGCCCTTTGCAATATTTTCTTCTTCATCACTAATGATACAGCTATTAAACCTTCCTTTTCCTTTCTGGAATGAGCCTTCACAGCTGTCTCGGGCCTGTCTGCTTCTGGCAGCGTTCTGTTGTACCGAAATGGCTGATGGACGTGGGCTTCCATGAGTTGATTCTCAGGGTATTAGCAGTGCTCTGTTGCTTCAGACTTGATCTCTAGAGGAAGAGCTAAAACAGTAATGATAAGTTTAAAAAAGACAAGGAGAAAGAACTTGGTGGAACCACAGCCAAGTAAATTCAGATTGCAAAACCTAAATTCTGTGGGAAATAGCTACGAGTAGTCATTTTGAGGGTATCTCTGTAATCAGTCCAAATGTTTAATGGAGAAACAGACAGAAAAATACATTTTTTAAAATTGGTTTTATTTCTGTTCTTCCACACATCTTAGAAGAAAAGGCAGGATTTTATTTACAAGTTGCCAGTATGGAGTAAACTGAATCCATCTCTAAGCTCTTTCCAGAAGGAAGTATTTCTTCTGAAGTCCTTTTTTGAGTGGACACATGCTCAGCCACAAAAACTTTGATTTTTTTATGGGTCACTCTCCAGCCGAGACCAAGAGAACCTGTAAAATGTTTCAGAATGGTACAAATAAAAGCTCCTGTGATTAGAGAGTCAGCTTTAATTGGTAGGGAATGTGGTATCCGGTTGAGATGAAATTTAGTTTCGTGTTCTGAAGATAAAGAGGTGCTCATGGGGTGTGTGGATATACTCATATGGACACAACAGGAACTCTTCATTGATTATTAGCCAAAAAAGATGCAAAATGAATAGCTAGAATGTCTCTCTAAACCACTTGTTAGCTGTTTGTATTAATTTTTGCCAGCTTCTTGATCTTTATTCATACTATTTCTTTAAACTTTGGCTCATAGGTGATGATGATGAAGATACCCAAATTTTTGTTTTTACTTTTAATCCCTTCCGATTTTAAATATTTTAATTCTTGCTTTTTTTATTCTTTTATTTTTCATCGATTTGGATTTTTTTTTCCCCTGGTATTTCCTACTGTGTTGCTTTGTCCTTTTGATGCGTTCTATGCATCTTATCTGCAGCTTTCTCGGTGTCACCTAGTAACTGTTGTTTCTATTCCTGTGTGCATGAGATGGTTCATTCCTGTTCTGATACCCTTCACAGGACTCAGGTACCACAGGAAGATTCCCAAATAGGGCTTAAGTGTGGCTGAAGCGTTGCATGAGCCTTGGTCTTTGAGCTAGTCTGCGTAAAGGTACACCTTTCCTTTGCTGTGGTTCACTGGAGCTGGCTAGTTTACCTTGCAGTCCTTGTACTGCTGAGGTGTGGAATGGCAGTCTAAAACTTCCTCTGGCCAATCTGCCTTTCCCCTCACTACATCATTACCTCAGTACTGTGCAACTGCTGTTTTTATAGGAGGGTGGTACAATTTAGAAGAGCTGTCTGGGCAGATTGCATCTCTCTGCGTTGCTTGCTCTGAGGCTTTGAAGAGGACTGGGCAGTTCCATGCATCCTGCAGGCAGTAGCTGTAACAGGTTTTGCTCTGTCTGCATGGAGTGCTGGGACTGTGATGGGGCTTCTGGCGTGCCACCTCTGGAGCCCTGTACAGTCAGTGGGTGTCCTCAAGGTTGACTTCTTCCCACTCCAGTCTGACTTGTGCACCGTATCCTGTGCACACGGGATGGATTTATTTTGGCTTCCTCTGAGTGATGAACAAGAAATGTTCTTTTCTGTTCAATACAGTGAAAGAGTTACCGGGTAACAGAAGCATATACAGAACCCCGTAGATCCCTGGCTCACACTTTTTGGGCCAACAATATACAGTTACTGAAGTGCGCCCTGAGTGTGTTCTTGTGAAGCCAAGTATATCAAAATTTGACTTATTAGGTTTAGATACATTTCAGTTGATAACAGAGCAAAATAAAACTTGTATTCCTTCTTTTAATTA
>NW_008602670.1:1310-1623 GCF_000691845.1 Merops nubicus | reverse complement strand
GTCCTCCAGTCTTTCATCATATCCTTCATAGCCTGGGTTGCGCATAAAGGCCTCTAAGATGCCATTTTGTGGCGCAGTTAAAATTTCCTCTACACCAGGGGAAACTCGAGGTCGACCCCTGGGATTTTGGAGTGGAGGATAGCAAGGCTCTGAGGTCAACTGTACTTTAGCTGAAAATGAAATTTTGGTAGCCTATGTGTCGTTACCGACACTTGAACCCTGGGATCGCTGCAACTCAACTTCTACCGTTGAGGGTCATCGAAACACTCCAATAATGAGGATGCTGCAAATGGCGTTTATTGCGTACTTGTAA
>NW_008602670.1:0-816 GCF_000691845.1 Merops nubicus | reverse complement strand
GCTGTGTGGAGTCCCACATGACGATTCGCAGAAGCAGCTGAAGGAGATGGTGAATCAAGTCAGTTTGCAGAGGTAAAAGGCATTGAGCTGGCCCTATACATTGCTGAGTGAGAGAAGTGGCTGGTGCTCTAGCTCTACACTGACTTAAGGATGGCAGCAAATGCTTTCTGGGGGTGGCTGAAACAGTGGAAGCAGAAAAACTGGAAATGCCAAGGTAAGCCTATTTGGGCTGCCACGCTGTGGCAAGACATTGCTGCTCAACTAGAGAAACTACTGGTAAAAGTACGTCACACAGATGCTAAAGTGTTCCAAACAGACTTAGACTGGGAACATAAAGGTGAACTGTTTTTAGCTCGGTGGGCCCATGACACCTCAGGATATCAGGGAAGAGATGCAACGTACAAATGGGCTCGTGACTGAGGGGTGGATTTAACTATGGATGTTATTGCACAGTTTATCCAGGACTGTGAACAAGCTAAAACGGTTAAAACCTTTGTGGTATGGGGGCCAATGGTCAAAATACAGGTATGGTGACGCCTGGCAGATTGATTACATCACACTCCCTCAAACTTGCCAGGGTAAGCGCTACGTGCTTACCATGGTGGAAGCAACCATAAGATGGCTGGAAACATATCCAGTACCTCACGCTACTGCCTAGAACACCATCCTGGGCCTGGAAAAGCAGATCTTGTTGCAACACAGTACTTCAGAAAGAATTGAGTCAGACAATGGAACTCATTTCAAAAACAATCTCATAGACAATTGGGCTAAGGAACATGGTATCAAATGGTTGTATCCCATCCCCTATCATGTACC
>NW_008602669.1:0-205 GCF_000691845.1 Merops nubicus | reverse complement strand
ACTGGTGTATACTGGTCTGATACTGGTGTATACTGGTCTGAAACTGGTGTATGCTGGTCCATACTGGTGCATACTGGTCCCTACTGGTCCGTACTGGTCCGCAGGCTGGGTGGGGGTGGGGCTGCGCTCGGGGGCTCCCCCCGACACCCCCCTGCTGGGCTGTGCCCAGGCCCTGCTGCTGGAGGAGCTGCTGGGGCCACAACTG
>NW_008602668.1:254252-259092 GCF_000691845.1 Merops nubicus | reverse complement strand
TCTGGTGTGTCAGCCACTCCTCCCAGAATCACTTGACTGGGGTCTATAAATTAAAATCACATGTCAGTATGCAAACCAGTCAGCTGTCTTTACGTTTTGAACAGAAATATCCTTCTTTATTTCACAGATTTTTTAAGTCACTTGAAGCACCAAAGACTTTGACATGCTATCTCCACAATCAATTCTCCTAAACCAGGTTAAGCTACCTACTCTGTATATCATTTAACATCCTTACAGTGCCTTGAGTGAAAGGACTTTTGATTTTATGTTGCACCCTTACAGTATAGGCATGTTCCAGTGTTCATCTGATGGGCTGTGGGACAACCCTGACAAATATTCTCCATTTCTCAGAGCTGAAATTAGCAGCACTGCAGATACTTTCCCATTGTTATTATTTTGTTATAACGTTATGCTGAACCAGAGGAATATCAATTAAAAAAATTCTCATTTTCCACTCAGTCATTGACCTCCCTGTTGAGAACACACACATGCACACATAAAACCAAATTATATTATTAAAATACATCTGGACTAAGAACTTGGATTAAGACTGATGGCCAGGTTTTCATGGGCTTCACAGCTGACTTTGGCAGTACGTTCCATTCACAGCTGGCCAAAGCTGGCTTCACCCCAATACTCAAAGGTTTTCTTCCTTAAGACAATGTTTTTTAACAGTGAGTACCCCACATCTCTACCTGTTTCCTTACTAAGAAAACTGAGCAAAAGCTAATTCTTGATTTTCACACTGTTAATGTAGGACAACTGTGTGAGTGGTGTCCCAAGAAGAGCAATAGGAAGAAAAAGAGACAGATTCAACGTTTTCCCTCATCATCAGACTCAGAAATACTTATTTTCACACAACCATCACATATGACTGCTCTGATCAGTTTACATATTTCTAGAGCACTTTACCCATGGACTTTAACTGCTGCTACACTGAGCACCAGGACAGTCTCACCTGATGAGACTATCTCTGTCCTGAGAATAGGTCACTTCCTGCCCCAGATTGGGTAGAACGATCCTCAAAATTCCTGAATCACTACAAAATAATTATGCTTTAAATAACTTAATGTATGCTGGTTTTCTTTCTGTTTTTCCTCTCCCTTCACCTTTTATTTACAGTCATCCTTTCATTATAAACAAGGTCACCCTATATTTATAAAGATATAGTAAAACATATGTTTGGGGGGTTTAGTGCTAACCCTGCACAGTCAGCCTTTTTCTAGGGAAGCCCTAAAATTAAAAAGGATTTTGTCAAGTCCAGGGGCCTTCCCAATGTATTTCAACAGAGCAAAAAGCTTGCTCTAGTGAATGAATATCCTGTTATAGTGAACAATCATTTGGCAGCATAGGTTATTTTAATGGACACATCACTTTAAACGAAGCCTTCACCATCTGTTCTGCCCTCTAATTACAGATGCAAAAAGAACATAATTCACAATTGCATCATAAAAAAGTAAGATATAAGTGATTTAAATGCATGTGTATGTTCTTTATTCAATGCAGCATGCAGCTGTTATGTTGTTTTCATGTTTCAGACACAAATCAGGATGAAAATGGCTCTCCTTTGATAGAGTGAATTCCCTCACACAGGACATTTTGTGTGTGCAGCAAGGAAGAACTCGCTAAAGGCAAAATCCCTACTTTTTTTTTTCACATAAAAACCAACCCATGGCTCTGTAAGAGGAAGATGGAATTTATATCCCTTAGCCAGCGGATGTGCAGGGCTGTGAGACAGCCTGTTCACAGCTACTCCTCTGGAGTACAGACAGCAATAGCAGCCACTGATGCTCCACAAGGCTAATCCAAAGGATATTGAAGTCCTGGAGGGGTTAATCCATTGATATCAGTGGGTCAGAATACACACACACACAGAGAACTTCTTTCTTTTATTTTTCTTCCCCCCTTCCTTTGGTGTTGCAGCAACATATTTCTCACTGCATTGCTGTGCCTTCTTCCTAGCTTGGCCTATTTTAATTCCCTAGGGAGCACAATCTTGTCTTTAACCTGTAACCCAACATTTCAGCCCTCTTGAACACCTTGCTACAGGGCAGGAGTCATGGCAGGGCACTTCCTCCAGCCCATTGCACCAGGCTGAGTTTCAGCCTAATAGAAGATTTCACAGTAGCTGCACAGTATATAGCTCAAAAAGAGAAATTGGAGAGTTCCCACTGAGTGGGACCTCATCTATCAGCAGCAGCAAAAGGCAGGAATATGCAAGCAAATAATCCATTCTAAAACTTAAATGATGCCATAAAATAAAAGAAATGCCAATTATTCTCAAGTGAGTCAAGACAGTTAAAGTGCAACCTTTTATTGGACTAACAAATCGGTTAGAAATAAAGCATGCAAGCTTTCAAGATGAAAGTGTATTTTCTTCAGATGTTGGCAGCTTTTAAATTAAGCTATGGTCCAATCCAACGTTTTCTTAAGGTTCAATATGGCTCTAGATATTTTATTCTTTCTTCTGTTTAGTTGTTTGGGTTTTTTTAGCCTTTTTGATCCAGTAAGTTTTCTTTAAAGATGGCCATTCTTTTTTATCTACTCAGAAAAAAAAAAAAAATCAAGTTTCAAATGAAAAATATTTTAGTTTTTCACAAGCCCATAAAATTAGGATATTTTTCTTTCTAGCTTCAACAGGAAAGGTAGTTTTAACCAAACTTTATTCTCTGTGTAGTTCTTAAAATAATAAAAAAATCAGCACAAACAACTTCTTATTCCATGTTGGAGAGGCTTCTTTTACAGCTTTGCTTATCTTGATACATGAACTTAATAAGAGCTTGATTTGGCTACACTTTCAAATATGCATCTAACTTTAAGCACAGAATAGTCTTGAATGATTTCAGGAAAACTACTCTGTGTTTAAAGTTAGATGTATGTTTAAGTATGCCCTGTCAATACGTGTTACCTCCTCAGCTCAGTTGACTCCAGAAGATTACTCTAACTCCTTTTCATTGCTGTGGAGAATGAACTAAAAGCCAGAAGACCCTAACAGCTTCTATGGCTTGTCTTACTGAAGTAAGCAGTCAGTGGTCTTACTAGAGTCAGATTTTATTAGACTGCAGAGACTATTGTATGAGATGAATGTGAAGAATATTTCTGCCCCACCAGCTGTAAAACGGGGATAAAAATGTTACCACCTTTCTTTGAAACGTCCTGAACTCTGCAAATCTAAAAAATCCCACATGAAGGCTTCAAAAGTATCTTTTTATAGGTAAGGTGGATGAAAAAAAAAAAAATGAAATTGCAAAATTTCTATTAGCTATTTTTGTCTTTCCCTTTGCAGTCAGTTTATGAGGTAGTCAAAACATTTCATCATTCAAAATACTCATCAGAAGTAATTCGCTTTTTTTTTTTCTCCCAAATATTTTCTATTCCTTGTCTGTGTGCTGCAGATGTTGGCTCTGAGAGAAGTCTCACATGTGGTGGGTATCTGGCCTGAGTGAAGGACAGGACACTCTCAGCTATCCTACACAAGGCATTTGGCCGTTCTCCATATGTCATGGTATTACAACCAGTATAGTCAATTCTGTTTGATAGCTGAGCATATAATATGAAGTAAAAGAAAATTGGTTAGGTATGTTGGACCTCAGACAGTTAAGACTTAACTGTAAGTCAGAGAACTTCAAAATCAATGAGAGTTTTTACAAGGCAACAACTCAGGAAAAGAGCTCACAGTGCCAAGACAGCTGTGTACTGGTAAGAATCCTAGCTGCTTCTTTGGAATAAAACATATACTGGAAATAAGGCAATCAAGCAACTCTCATAGTGAAGAATTACAGTAAAGCATCCTTAAAATAACAGAAGGCTTTGCCAGCAGCTCCAGGCTTGGTATTGGTGCTGCGCAAGATGCTGTGTTTCTTCTGAGTGGGCTGTTACTGTCAATTCCCAAGAAAAAAGAATATTGACCAGTATTGGACTTCCCCAGTGTCATAATGTTCAGCCAACATAAACAGTTCACATCGAGTCATTGTTTGTCTCCTTTCCAAGACAGTTTTCCAACGTATGCTAATTTGTTTAGAGAAAAGAACTGGATGGAGGAGGATGAAGCTGAGTATCAATGATTTTCCCCAGGCAAATAGAAAATCTTGATAACAGAAACTTGCAACATTTTAAATGGCTACTATAGAAACACTGGCTCTGGGAGGGGAATCAAAAGGCTATTTTTTTTTTTTTTTTTGACTGAAATGAGCTGGTTTTGACCTGGGTTTGGGATCAGAGCAGGGGGTGGGAGAAAAGAGACACATCTTCATGTTCTTCAGGCTGCTTATTCATTCTTGGGGGAATCTGTCACACCCCTGGGGATGCTCTGATCCCGGCCAGCTGGAACAGCCTTCTGACAAGTCCTGCCAGCCCTGACTGTGAGAATGTCCTGAGCCTTTTTCAGCCATGCTCTCAGCCCTCCACTTTTCACAGGGCAAGGAAAATGTGGCACGGACCCAGCTCTGCTAGTTTTATACTGCACAAAGACACCTCTGTGAGAGAGAACTCTTGTTTTGGCTGGTTGGGACCATTTTACTTTGCTTGAAGGAAGGCTCTACCCAAGTGCTTCAATTTTGCTACTGAACATTTCTTGAACTGTTGAAAAAAACCCAGAATACTAGTATTTGGAGACCAAGAAAAGAACAGGGGCAAAGAAAAGTAAACCCTTTTTATCCCTACCATGATTTAGAACCAAGGATCTCTCTGCACATTAGGCAGCACATCCCCAGAGGGGCTGGAGAGACAAGTTAGGTGAGGATGAAAGTAAGATCATATCACCAACTTTCTGTATGTATTACTGTGCAGATCAGATAATCTGGTCGTGCTAATGGATGGCCCTTTCCAAGGGGCTGGTTCC
>NW_008602668.1:249243-254207 GCF_000691845.1 Merops nubicus | reverse complement strand
CCCACCACCCAACACGGCTGAAGCAGGAGAGCTAAAGACCCCTAAACAGTTCAATGCCTCCCCCACCTCACAGACATAATCTTTACACTGCTCTAATTCCACCACCTATTTGTCCCTCAGCTCACTGAAAGACTCGACCTCTTTCCAGACCTGAGCCATGCATTTACATACACTGCAAGGTGTCTGTGTACATTATAAGATGTGCCATATAATTTCAGTGCCTTTCCTCTCTGTGAGGTCATGGGAGTATGGGCACTCTGGAAAAAAAAAAAAATTAAATGTTAATTATAAGGAGATGGAGTCAGGTCTTTAAAGATACTTACTCACATAAAGATGTAGGTAGGTGCCAGCTGGTTTTCTAAGCTGCTTTAGCCCCTAATTTCAGCTGACTTCAAACAGTTTTGAAAATCAGACTTTAGTAGCCTGAGTTGATTTTGCTGACTCGGAAATAAATCTCAATTGATTTTTGGAAGTGTGAGTGAGCAAAGAGCACCCTCAGCAGCCTTTGACTTCAGATGATGCTCAGTGCCCCAGAAATTAGGTCACTCAGTGCTCAGGAGGATCACTGAAAAATGCAGGCACAGAAAGAAGTGGGTAGTGTTTGCTGGGATGACTTGGGAAAGCAAGAAGTTAGTGCCTAGCCAAATTGGCCAGGACAGTTCCCAGGGGACAGGTTCTGCCCCATTGCAGTCAATTGGACTTTGTCATTGACTCCCTGGAGTTAGTAATTTTGCCCAGGACTCTTTTTGCTGCCAGACAACTGTCAAATCCACTGGGCACTTTTTTTTTCCTTTCTATTGAAATGCATGACACAGTGGTGGGGTGGACAGTAATACCATTTTCAGGGGACAATGCTGAGACAATAAAGCTCCTTTTCTTGCCTATCCCTGATATCTCACAGAACTGCATTTATATTTCAAATACATGATTCCTCATCTTCTGTTTAGTTGCCAAGTCCTAAGGGCTGATAGGACTCAAAACAGCCTGAGAGAACTTGCCTGACTTTATTTTCTTAGATTTACTGACAACTTATCAAATAGACACAAACTACATGCTTTAAGCCTACAAGGCAGCCTTTCAAGTTGGTCCAAGATCACAGGTCAACGAGAAGCCAAGAAACAAACTCTACTAGGCTACAAGGCCTGCAAAACTAACAGTATTGTTAACTTGGAAAATGGAAGTAATCACTGTCAGGCAGGATCTTTCCTGTGAGGCTTTCCTCCAACATACATCTGTACAAAAAAATAGCTACAGGTGCTCCTGGGCTTTTGACTCTTGCGAGCTGGGGAGATACCTAGTTCAGCTTTAAACAGTCTAGCTTAAATACCAAAAGCAATCTGGCTGAAGCATCATAGATCATAAGCTAGATTATTTTGTTTCTCCGCAGCCCTCATGTCCCAGGTCTAACATTTATTTTTCTTACAAGTATAGAATTCCCCTTAATACATTTTTAACTAGCTCATTCATCCTCTGTGGTGTCATTACCGCAAGTCCACCGCAGAGAAGGAAAGAGAAGGGTCAAGCTGGACAAATATGAATTACTCGGGATGTTCTGCTCATCATCGAATGAGTCACTGTACAGGATGAAAAGGATGCATCCAAAAGGGCCTTCTGCAGGCAGAGAGAACAGCACCAGGCACAGCATTTTCTAAACAGCTGAACTTGGCTATGGCCCACCAAGTTCAGACGTGAACAGAAGTCTCATCATTCCTAAACTGCCTCCTTCGCTGTCTGCATCGATAAAGATGCTACTATTTCAATTCTGTCCCCAATATACATTTTGATTCTATCTGCTTTTCCAGGTGAAATGCTTACAGTTCTGCTCACAAGACACTGAAGGAACTAATGAATGACCATTTTGCAAGGCAATTGCTTCCAAACACACTCTGGCAAGCTTTTCTCTGGGAAATTGCCACAGAAAATGCAACCCTTCTCCCTGGTGTAGATCTTGTGGGAGCATTTAAACTTTTTAAAGAGATGCTGGGGGTTTAATTCGTAGAAATATTTACATTTTTCATCTTCTTTCCAAGCTTTTCAGGACATTTTCAGCTTTCCCATGAGAAATAAAAGAAAGCCACCATAGCAAAGCAGGAGAAAATCACAGCCCACCTCATTGCTGGGGAAGAGGTACTAAGAGGCTTGGGTTTCATCTCTCCTCCCTTTGCCCTCTACTACCTCTACCCCGTCCCCACCCCCAAGAGAAGGAAGATGGTTCTAGCTGCTCGAGGTAATAAAGTAAGGCCTGGGAGGAAATGTTGTCTTTTGGGAAAAGGCAAAATTGTGTGACTGCATTAAAGTCAACACTATTTATCTTCACCTCTTGTCCCATGGGCCGACAAAGGGACACAACTGTTAGACCCAACCCCTCTGTGCAGCTGCAATGCAAAGAGGGCAGGGACTGGTACTTTCAAGTGTCAGACCTTTTGTGCCCAACTACTAGTTTATGAGGCTGATGTCAAGCATCTCACTCAATGAAGCCTTTGTCCTAGGTGTATAGGGCAGGACAGTGGAAAAACTACCCTGTCTTATATCCCAGGCTCATCCATCTTCAGCTCACCCGGTTGCTCCATTTTTATTTTTTTCCAGGCTACCCGTTGCATTGCTAGTAAGGATTCCCCCCTCCGGGGTTAATGTACTGGAAAATTGCTCTGCATGTTTATGTGGGGGTCCCTTCCAACTGAAAGAGAAAAGGAAAGAGGAAAAAAGACTATTTGGAAAGAAGAATATTTTTCCCACTGAACTCACAGGGCAGACCCCAGCTTGTGGGTTCTGACCCTGATTAAGAGAATTTCAATGACCTGCTAGGAGGTTTATTGTAAAGTCTGGCAGAATGCACTTCCGAATGAAATTTTTTATTATTTATAATCACAAAGGTGGATTTGAATGGTCTACATTCCTCTCCTTCACCAGCTTTCTCACTCTGAGACTCCAGCTTTAAACCACCCCAGATCACCTAGATCCAGTTTGCTTCAGTTCTCCTTGAGCTCCTGGACCTTAGCCAGGTTCTCTGTTTCAAACCAGTCCCTTTTTTTCTTGCTTTCATACAGTTAAAACTGGATTGCACAATAGAAATTTAACTGTTGTTGACTTTGGAGCCAAGGGTAGGGCAACACAAATGGTAGCATGATATGAGATAGCTTGTAGCTGCTGCTGGATAAAAATAGCCAAAATACATGCCTACAAACAAAAAGTTTCCAGTGTTGAGGCTGTTTTTAGCTGAAATAAAACTTTATGTGGTCTCTGGGGTTTGAGCTGAGACTAACTTTGGACAGAAGTGAAATACCACAAATGTCACAAACAGTGTCCGTAAACAAGCTAAAAATCAACAGTCCTATTTTCCCAGGTCCAGGAGAGTAGCCACTTGCTTTATGTTCACAGATATAGTCATGGACTGAACATCACAAGTGACTAGGATAAAGCCAGATACTAAAAGGAACCTCTAAATAAATTGAAAATGCTCGATGTATAATGCCAGTGCTCAGGTCCTTTTCTGCTCCCATTAAATCAGGCAGTAATTTTTGTCACTTGTTCAATTAGGTAAACACGAGGAGAAAATCTTTCATCTAAGTCTGTCTCCTCAAAGCTTCTGGTACTGGGAAAAATATCCACAACTGCTTATTTATCCTTCTTTCAACAACACTGCATCCTGTCACCCAAGAATCAAAGTTCTTCTAGTTAGCAGGAAAAAGGAAAGGAGACCTTTAGAAGTAAAAGGTTGGTAAAACACCTTTCTCTGGTTCCATATAGTTGGAAGAAGATCTTTCCAGTTCTGGAATTATAGTTCATAGAACAATGTCATTTCTTGCTATTGCTTCTCAAAATTTGTTTCAAATACAGCAATGAGGGGATGTTAACGCCTCCTGTGTGTAAGAAGGAATTTCCGTACACGGAGTTTTCTGGTGTAGCCAGTAGTCACAAAATCTATCACAGAAGTTAGAGTGAGGTCCTACCCTTTTCATAAGCTTCTGGTTACATCTTGGCATTAGGTCTTTCATTACTAAATATAGATGCAGGCAGTGAGCAGGCATTTGCTCCAGATGTTTACGATGGATGGTGTGCTCAGACCAGGGGATGGACTGAGCCTCACTTCCCAGAGCAAGGATTTCCACCCTTCCTATTCCCCTTTCTAAGAGTCGAGTGACGTCAAACACCTCGTGACCTCAAACCCTGGCCAAATCATTGGCATGGCTGACCTGTTTATTTGGGTAGAACATAAAAGAATTTTGGCAAAACTGACAAACCCGGCTCAGATAAGGGAAAACTTTCAAGTCAAACACAAACGTTAGCATGAACACCCCTAATCTCCCAGTTTGTCCCCTTCCGTAGGCAAAGGTCAGGAACATTTGGTCCCCACAGACCCTTAACAAGCAGATGTTACTGTAACATGCCCAGGGAATCAAGCATAAATACGACCCCTGACCCCAGTTGTCAGCTGATCCGCTGAGACTCTTAGAAATATACTCTTAACTTTTATAAATTCCCACTTTTTCCCACCGTCCCACTCCATTCTTTCCCTCCCCTCTCCCTTGTGTCTCCCAGGCCCGTAGCTGCCGAGCGGCGCTTGCACAGTTGCTCGTGGCCTGACCCCTCTCTTCACCCGGGTCAAAGGCCCGAGACCCAGGGCAGGGCTCTTTTCTTGCTAAAGGCCAGCTGATGAATCATTCCCAACTTGAAGGGAACAGAGGAGAGGGGAGGAGTTTGTCTCTCAAAAGGCCCTCAAACAACTGTGGCCTATATATCAGCATTTACACTATTCTGACACTCTCAGAAATTCACTTTCCTTTCTGGGAACGGCGACAAAAAGTGAAGGGGGAAGGGATGGAGGAGGTGAGAGGTACTCCCCAGAAAGCTCGGGGGAAAGTCAGAGCCCAGGCCTGATGGTAGCAAAGGGGGATCTCCCTTTGTTTGAAGGGAGATATTAACATGAGCATCACACTTTTAAAAAAAAAAATGCTGCTCCCGTG
>NW_008602668.1:201266-249212 GCF_000691845.1 Merops nubicus | reverse complement strand
AGTGGGAGGAAGGAAACCAAAGTTTCCACGGAAAGTTTGGACAAACTTGCAGCAGGCAACTACAGACCAGGGCAGCTTTGTCCAGTGGTGGGAGCTGTCAGTGTTTCTCAGCACTCGTGAGACAGCTTCTTCTCCTTCCACTCAGCCCCATGTGGCGTTCAATTTTTTTGCCTGTAACATCTTACCTCTCCCTCTGCCAGATGATTCTCTGCAGACCTGCAGAGTTCATCTGCACAAAAAAAAAAGCATTTTGGTTCTGGACTGTGTCACACCATCCACCGAGGAGGGACTGTCTTGATCTAAATGAGCTGCAGGAATCACAAAAACCAAACCCAGACACCTTCCAGCTCCGCTGAGACATTGCTTCGTCTTTCCAGCTTCTCCACCTCGGCATGTGTGACTCAGGCCAGCAAGCTTCTGGAGATCTCAGGCAGGGGGATGTGGAACGCTCCCTAGGTTTGGTTTATTTTTGTTTGATTCCTTTCACCTTTATAAAATTGCAAAGACATCTTTGGCATCACACCAGGCTTTGATTTGGAGTGGGGATTTCCCTGCGTGGTTCACATTCCCTCTCTGGACACGGTTAATAACTGCAGGGGATGACTTTTACCCCTGACTAGCATGGATGCTTGGGCAAACGTGGCTGTGGGCTGCACCAAAACACGTGTTTCCACCTCAACTCAGCAGTGGCTGCCTTCTCAGCTGGCTTTTTCCTCACTCCCACCCAATTATTCGATTCTAACAACCCATAAAAAAGAGTCTTTCTCTACTAGCACCAGAAAGATTTACACTGTTAGTTTCTCTCCTTCAAAACATGGTCCTGGTCTAAAGAGAAAGAAGGGAAAGGTCTCACTGCTCCCAGTGCAGTTTGGGATTTTGCTCAGCCTCGTTTTTCTATTTCTCTTTATCTTAAAGACATGCCATTATTTTGTCTGCAGCTGTCCTTTTTAAAGTATTTTATTGTACAAGGTGATCGCTTTAATAGGTTATGAATGTTAAAATATCACATAAAGCACTATCCACATCTTTTTCCCAAGAATTTTGGCTGGGCATATGTGTGTCAATAACAAATTTCAAGTATTCTCCACCACGCATTTGATTGCCTCCAGACTGATTTAAAGGATGTGGCACCATCTGAGATGTTACTTTACTTTCTGAAATAAAATCCTATATTTGGGTTTGGTCTCTTTTTTTCATGTAATAGCATTACAGTTTCCCATTCTTCAGGATAGAATGTGGCTTTTAATTCACTCCTTGAACCAATTTTACTGCTTTGTTGGGTATCTATGCTATGGGTCTTGATTACAAGAAACCATCAGTTACTATATACCTGTCACATCCATTTTAAGATAGGAAAAAATAAGACTTCTTGCTCACGTTGCAGAGAATTTGCCTATTTTATCAATTTATTTTTTTTTTATTGATGTACATGTGCATTAGGGTAGGTGGTTCGAGAAGGGATGTGACCTGCATGCCCTGAGTGTAGAAAGGAGCTTAAAATTTAAAAATACACATTACTGTGGCTGGGTGATGTATTCTTTAAGGCACAATCTTGATTTAAAAGTCTATCGAGTGTGGACAAGTAAAAAATATGGGTTTGTTCACACAAAGACATTGCATCCTGGTTCCAGAAAAGTCAGTGAGAATTTTGCCATTAACTTTAAATAGAACTAAGGCTTCACCTCAAAGCTTTTAATCAAAAAGTGTGAGCTAGCATGTTCAAACAATGTCTTCAAATCCTAGTCAAGACAAAGTCTGACTCTGACAGGAAAGAAGACCCTGATTCAAAAGATTTTCATCCAATCACCCGGTTATCAGAGGGATGGCTGCAAGCCCCAGTTCTGTCCTCCTGAGCTGCTGGTCATGCACAATGTTTTCCCTCATCAATACCATCTCTTTTAGTTTATCCTTCAGTGGCCTTGTAAGAAAAGAGTATATCTGCATGAACTAGAAGCTCAGTTACTGTTGTTATTTCTCACTGGAACAGAAAAAAGCTCTTTTCTGCATTTTCCAACTTGTGCAAAGTCCAGCAATGTCTTCTCCCTGCTACAAAGGTTACATTTACTGTGGATGCTTCCAAAAGTGCATGTACCTTCAACTGTCCTCTCTTGATATGCAATCCCTGATGGTTATTCCTAAGAGGACCTTATTTTGTCCAGACAGGTGCCTATGCTTACATGTAAACCATCTAAGTAGGATCCTATCATCATGTACTGCACCAGCAAATTCTTTATACTTCAGATCTTCACCCTTCATTGTAAATACAAAAATAAAACAAGTATTTAGGGGAACACTGTAAGAAAACTTTGGGAAAAGTTGGGTCTCAGCATGGTCAAAAATAATTTGTATGTATAAACAACCTAAAGAGAATGGTACTCTAGGAGTTCAGTGCACTGGAGGTTATTTTCTGGTAGTCTGTCTTTGAAATCTTAGCAGAAATGAGATTCCCAAGTCTCATCAGCCCTCCAGGGGTGTTTTATGACTATAAAAATCTTCAGATGATCCAGTAGAATTTGCTTTCCTGGGACTGATTTAGCCTGTGCTGGGTCCAGCCCATGATGTAATGCAGAAATCATGCATACAGCCATAATGGAGAGAGAATCCACAGAAGTACCCACAACATTTCCGTACACATAACTCACAATTTAGATCAAGACAGGAAATGTCTTTCCCATCCCATGTGTAAATCTGACATTTCAAAAAAAAAAAGTTCCTATCTCAAATCAAGATGAAAAGATTAAATAGCCAATATTTTTAGACACCAAAATTCCACACATGCACCAAGGAGAAAGGATTAAATAGCTTAAAGCATTTTCTTTCCAAATGGTTTCATTTCTTCTCTAACTCTGAATTTTCTTTCACACGAGTTTCTCTTAACTTACATTGTAAACAAAACAGATTTTTATACTGGCAATGGAAGAATTTTTAGAAAGTGTAGAAGTGGAGTAATTTGCCATTTTCATCAACCAATTTCTTTGCACAATTTGGTATCTCAGAGAAAGAGCCCTTCAATGGAAGATTTGCTGACAAACCTCTGATTGCCTCCACTGCAGTTACATTATTTAGGTTCAGAAGTACTTCTAAGTACTTTTGCTGGTCTGTGTACACCTCTGCATGCACATGAACCCCCTGGGAACTCAATGGGGAACTGGTACATTTGTCCTCAGTGAATCCCTGTAGCATGACACTAAGCTATGGGGAAAATGTCATAGGTAGACACTGATTCTACAAATCTGCTCCATCAGATAAAGCTGGTGTAAGTCACAACTTTGAGAATTATCCCAAAGCTAATGGACATAGCACAATAGATCCTTCACATGTAATGATCCAGATGAGATCCAGGTGCTGTGGACTCTCCCTATGTCACAAGTCAATCTTTCAGCATCAGAATCCTCCCATCACTGTAATATCTTACCATAACATGCTTTCAAACTTTGTTCATGCTTTTTGTCTTTGAGTTACTTTTTGCAACACAGTCCCCAAGGTCTGCTTTATTTATTTTGCCCAAATCTCTTGCCTCACCCACTTTTATTAACTAACAAACGGTTAATTCAGATTGAACAAAGCTGCCAAGGCACTACAAACAATTGTTTTCTACAGATTAAAAACACTTAGGGGAAAATAAAAGCTGCATATATTTCAACTTCCCAAATTTTTGCAGACTTCTGGCACTTTCTCCCATCTATGTTTACCTACCCTTTTCAGATTCCTGACCTCAGCTACCACCATGCTATACAAATAGCAGGGGTCAAGGTTGAAGAAGCCTAACAGGTGAAAGGTTGAACAACTTGAAAGTAAGAAAATGCAGCTTTCAAGGAAGAAGCTTAACAGATTTGGGACTTCTCAAACACTCCCAAGTGTTCTCGACTTACTTGGCCAGGTCAATGCTGATATTACATTTCTGATGGTCATTTTTTTTTTTTTCTTTCATTTGCTTTCCACACTGTCTAATCTAATTTTGTCCTTGCCCTTGTAAAACTTTATCTTTTTATTTAGGCATGTTGTTCTTTTCTTCCTTGGTTGTTCGTCCTTCCCTTATTGTTGTTTGTTTTGATTTTGTTGTGGTTTCTTTTTCCTGTTTGCCTTTGCCTTCTATATATGTGTGAAAGCTTAAAGTGTATGTATTTGAGTCTATATAGTATCTAACATACTGGTGCCATTGTTAACCTGTACTGAGAAAAGCTACAATACAGTGTGAAAGCTTAAAGTGTATGTATTTGAGTCTATATAGTATCTAACATACTGGTGCCATTGTTAACTTGTACTGAGAGAAGCTACAACAATACAGAGCATACTGGCTTTTAAAATCTGTTCTGTTCCCTTGAAAAAAGTCTTCCCTTATATTCATAATTTAGATAGGTTTTGAGCCAGTTTCCAGTACTAAAACCAAAGAAAGTTTTCCCCTGTTTCAGATATATAAAGTTTGAGAAAGTGCTATCACT
This sequence comes from Merops nubicus, assembly GCF_000691845.1. Classification (NCBI taxonomy): domain Eukaryota; kingdom Metazoa; phylum Chordata; class Aves; order Coraciiformes; family Meropidae; genus Merops; species Merops nubicus. Next base: position 244,770 of record NW_008602668.1, on the reverse strand, counting down.
TTCTATCTAAACAAGGAGCCATTTTTCCCTCTGCATGGCTCTGTCTTTGCTATTGTATTTCTTTTCATTTTTTAATAAAGTGGAAAAAAAAAATTAATTCTAACTGTAAAGGACAGAGAGAGTTCTGAATTATTTTTATAACTATTATAGATTCCAAGCTGACCTAATTAGTTGTTTTGGACTTTTTGTTCGATGGCATGAATTTGGAGTAATTACACAAAAACCTAAACACAGGTAGAGTTAAGGTAACGGCAGCAAAAATACAGAAAGTTTCCTAAAAGGACACCATAAAGTTGGGAAAAAGTTGGTTCCACCTATACCAGCAGGATTGGAGTAGGGTTTTTGTTTTCCAGGACTATTGTCAAGGAGTCTAAATTAATTGTCTGTTGAAGTCTTTTGCCCAGAAAGGAAGGAGTTGTGAAGCAGTAGTGGCTGAAGACAGGTAGAGGCTGAGGCAAAGTTGCTTTCAGCTGCTTTTAGTTCTTAGATATCCAAGGGAAAATCCCATATGCAGACGTCCCATTTTCATTTTGTTTTTCCCTATGACATGCTCATTGCCTAAGAATTATATTTAAACTCATACAAGGGACAGAGACAGTCAGGCCACTGCTATCAGAATCATAGTAAACAAATGGTGCTCAAAGATAATGACCAAGTCAAAAAGCTACTACGTGAGGTCCAGAGCTTATTCCCAGGAAGAAACTACCAAGAGACCACAGGGGGACACGAGGCCAAGCACACCCTGTGCTTGACCTCTGGAAAACTGTCAAGGAATGTCAAATATTAAGAATCCCAAGAATCTAGCAAACAGTCACCGGAACCCCTGTTCATTCTCAGTAAATATGCAACAAGAGTTTCTTTCCTGGCTTTGCTAAAAAGCTAGTTCTGCCCCTGGAGCAGGAGAGACGGGTCCCCTTCACCTGAAAGGTGACTGAGCTGCTTCATGAGAGGGCCTCATGGATAGCAGGGATGGCCATTGAGTCCTAGGCTGAAGCTCTGCTTGCCATCTGGAAGATTTCACAACACTGAGAAAGATCACTTTCTTTTTTTTCCTTTTTCAATTTTGTTTTTTCATTCCAGTTAATTGCTAAAGTTTGCTTTGTTTGGGTTTTTTTAGGCTTTTTTACAGTAGCTGAAATGCAAACATTCACAGAACAGGAAAACTTCCTTGTGCCACAGAACATTACCACAGAGGAACAACAGATTAAAGTGTTCTTCTCCATGTTCAGGATGTGTACCTTGACCATAGCCATTCATCATGCGTGGCAGCTATTGCTAGTGGTTAGACCACAGACATCCAATTGCTCAGAATTAGCTCCGTGACATTCTCTTGTCAAGTTAGTGCACAAGGCAAAATACATCATATACTTATGGTTAAACTTTAAAAGCAACTCTCAAAAAGTGCTTTCTGCAGGAGTTCTTAGTGGTATCTCTTACAGTGAGCTACTAACTCATCCTTTAGGCATGTGGACGTTGTTACCAGCATCTTTTTTCCCCAGTCTGATAGAATTAGAAATGTAAGTACTTGGAACAACTAGAGGAGTAGACTCAGCCCTGATGGAAATATAAGGGCTGAAGAGCTGTGATCATGTTACAGGACAGACAATACACATTGTTTTGACTGATCCTGGAATGGAAGGGACACGTACACTTAAACTACCTTTGCCCTACCAGGAAATTCAAAGCTGACCATTGCAAACACCAGAACCACCCTTCAAGGATGGAGAAACATCTGCATTACAGTAAAGGCAGATTAATATAGAGCTATGTTTTTATGAACCCTACAACTAACACTATTGTGGCCATGGGATGTCTTTCAAATGGGAAGGCATGTGCAGAGAAGAGAGTGGACTCATTGCTGAGGCTCAGAAATCCCTTTGCATTGGCTGCAGTTGTTTCATGAGTAATAAACCCTCCTACAACAGTGGAACACTCATCACGGCACCTCTGTATGAAACCAACTCAAGACATGCTTTTTGCTTCAGGAAAGCTGGTCTACAGTCAGACAGTGGACTAAAATTCAAGTTTTCAGAGTGGTTACACTGCCTCCTGACAGTTTGGTGAAGACCTATCTGTACAATTATAATTTAAAAACTCACAATGATATTAATATCCCCAGGACCCTGTTGGGAAATCAAACAGAGATCCAAAAATTAACTAAGACTATATAAAGCAAAAAGCAGAGGATGGGGCATGGGATAGGGTGAGAAATTTGAACACTTTTTGTTTCACATGCAGTTGATCTAAAAGATCTGATTCAGCTCTGGTGAAGGAAATTATGTTGCAGCAGAGAAGAATTTGGCCAAGAGAGTTGGCTTTTTTAGAAAAAAATTCCTTAAATGGCTAAAACTATCCCATATGCTACAAAGAATCAAGAGAAGCAATATTCATGCATTTTCAGTTTCACCCCAGTATAAATATTAATTGCATTACAGGTATAAATATTCACTGCACTGCCATTTTTCTGTTAAGTGAGATTTCGGGTGTGTGAAATTACCTCGCCTCACAAAATTCCCTTACTTTCACAATACTAATTATAAGTAATTACTTGCACTGTTCCTTTAAGAATAAGAACATTATCAGCCAGCCCACCTCAGGGAATAAATATGCATCTCACTTTGATGAAATTTGCACACAATACAGGTCAGGTAGTTAATGAAGCCATAAACCATAATATGTCTGAGGCACTAAACATCACCTTATTCATTTGGCCTTGGTGTTTAAGAGAGCAAGAGATGTTTATTGCCACGAGACACCCTCCTCGCCTTTAGGATCACCATTCATAGCCAGCTCTTTGTAAATAAACATATAACCTTTGCAATGGTAATTTAAGACTGTGCAGTAAAGAAGATGCAGTGAGTGCATGGAGAGTGGAAGAGAAGATAAAAAACCTCATGAATAAAGTCGAAGGCTGCAGGCTAAGGTGTTTATTAAGTCCCAAGCTGTTTTTTTCCTCCACTTTTCCTCTCTGCTGAAATAAAAACAATGATTGCTATGATGCTTTAAAATTAGAGCACATTTGTCGTTTTTAAAAGCAGCTAACAACTGAACTTCAACTGTGCAACAGCATAATAGGTGTAGAAAATAGATCTGCCCCAGGCCTAGCCTCTTCTGTTGTGTAATCAGCCAGTGAGAAAGCAGGAGATCGGCCCAGATAATGTCAGTTTTCCACTCTGGAGTGGCAAAGGTATAAAAGGTAGACATTAAAATGCATCAATGAAGTGCTGCAGTTCACCAAGCTGACTTCCTGGGACAGAGCCCCGTGCAGAGCAGGTTAACCTTCGAGCCACGGAGCCACGGGACCGTGTCTTCAGTATGTGTCACCAAAAAAAAAAATCTCTACATTTAAATGAATAAAACCTTGAATCATAAAAAGATTTTACATTTCAGCCCCAGGATCTCAAAGCGTTTTGCAAGGAGGCATGAATTAAACCTTCCAGAGCCCTGAAAGGTAGTGAAAGGGGATAACTCCATCTGGTTTATGGCTGGGAAACCAATACATGGGGCCCTGACCAAGGTCACATAGCAAGTAGGAGACAGATAATAGTCCCGATTTCTGTTCCTGTGCTTATTCCTCCCTTCTCATGCTCTGAAAACTGATGTAATAGCTTTCTCAAAAACTCTCATAATCCTCATTAATCACTCTCTGTTATTTCTACAACAGAACAGGTAATGATCTCCACGCTCACATGCCAGAGAGGTTCGCCAAATACTGCAAATCATGAGGTTTACCTGTGACCACCAAATCGTGATGAAATCACATACCTTCCGGGTCTTGCTAAACAGTCTGCAAAGAGCAGGGCTGATCTTTTAACTCCACAAACAACACGAATGCTGACCCCATCATTGTGTTGCCCGAGACCGTGCGTGCAAACAGACACATAAGCCCACGTTGTGACTCAATTGTTCATGGCTATCTGTGATGGAAGGACCGTTTGATCTTTGGAGATGTTCAGCAGTGTGACGGTGCAGATTCTTCAGTGCAGTCAGCTTGTTTAGTCACAAGAGCTCTTAGGATTGCTTTATTTTCCTTAATTATTATTTTTGTTACAAGTTTACTTCTCACAACAACTTCGAGAAACCTCATGGCTCTTTTATTTGTCTGTGCTTGGCCTAGGACTCTAAGTTGGTTTGAGAATCATCTGATGGCAAATATCAGAAATAGGCTATCATCCCCTTCCTCTTCATCTGTCTACACTATGCTCAGTGAGGTCTACCATCACTTCTGCAATAGCACACGAATCAGAGATTGCCATACCACAGTACAAGCCACTTATAAATAAAAAAAACATCAATAACTACTTTGCATTGGTATCACAAAGTAAACAGTTGAGATATTCTGGGGAATATGTGTTAATCTTGTCTCTTTCAAGTACTCATGTGGTTTGCAGTTGTACCTCCAGAGGACTTCTACTCCCCATTGCACCCACAGCAGCCAGTGTGTGTAGGTTAGAGTAGGAACTCGCTCTGCTCTGAGTGGCTGCTAACAAGGAAAGTGGGTAGATCCAATAATAACTACACTATAATGACATAATAAAAGTTTGGGAAATTGCGGGAGTCATGTTTCTCATTTAGAAGCAAACTTAAAATAAACTTGAAAGCCTGCAAACATCACAATTTTTGTCTGATGAAAAAGTCCCGACTGAACAGCTCAGTGAAATGACTTTGCAAGAGTATATGAAAGACATACCACAGGCAAATTGAGATACAAAGTTTGGGTTTTTGATCCCAGAGAGAGAGAATAATGTGTCCCTCCATTTATCCCTGAACTCTGCAGCTGGCAGGGGCTGCGTTCTGTTAGTAATTACTGTGAACAGATGAGGGAAGATATTTTTTTTTTCCCCTTTTATTTTGACCTGCAGTTAAAGAAAATTTGCTTGTTTTATTTTAGGTTTAAAAATGATGAGGCAGCATCAACCTGCATTTCACCCCAGAGCTGTTGATTTTCCCCTGTCTTCTCCCCCTCCCTTCCTTTCTTCCTCCCCCCACAGCCCAGCATCTTAATTTATTTCAGACTATGAGTGTGCAGATTCCCAATTTAGTCAGAGCAGTTTGCTGCCAAGGCCCTTTAGGGGCTTTCTCTGCAGTTTATTTTGTTAACTACAAGCTTCAGGTTGTTTTGTGTGTGCGAGTGGTGGGGAAGGAAGGAGGGGACTGCATTCCTTCCTCCAAATTTACAACATGAAAAGTTCAGATTTGCTTTTCACCAAGTAAGTTTTGTCCTTCCTTGTCCTGCTCTGTATTTTGTTGCTGCCTTCCTTGGTGGCTCACGGAGTAAAAGCACTAGACATATTTCCCACTGAAATGCTCACTTCCCTCTGCTTCCTCTTTTTCCCTGTGTGAAATGACTGCTCACCAGAGTGTGACAAGGACACCACTGTGTTCATGCCTGCTTTTGCACAGATACCCTGTGAATATCTTTGATGAGATGAGTTTTATCCCCTTTCAAGGTGGGAAACCATGGGAGGCTTGCCTTGGTCCTTGGTGGGTGGACCCACAGGTGCACCCAAAGGAGCACTCAGGAACTGCTTAAACAGCCTCAGTTTTAGCAGCAAATCTAGCAAACCACCCAACTTATTGAGCACCTGAAGTGCCACCAACCTATTAAACATCTTGAGCTCCTGTTTTCCTATTGGGAATTTTATCAGGGCACAAACAACAATGGTTTAGTTGGACAGGATTTCTGAACCACATGGCTGGAGCGAGGGGTGGCCCAGGCAAAGACCCCTGTTTCCCAGGGGGTCCCCATGATGTCCCACAGCCATGTGGCAGCACACACTGCCAGGGTCTGGCCAGCAGCGGGCTGCGGTGGCACCCGGCATGTGCACCCCATTAGCCCCAAGGATTTCCCGGGCGGAAACACAAGAGGCTTTGCCTTCCTCCAAGTTTTAAAAAATGCTGGTAGCTGTTCAATTGGGAGTAAAGCCAAAAGGATAACAAAAACCAAACCTGTTTCCTGCAAACTGGGAAGCCTGCGTTGTGGCCGGTTGTAGCAGCCCGCTGCCTTCCAGCCAGGGGACAATGCTGGAGAGGGACAAAAGGTCCCCTTGGGTGATGGTCCATGCTCATAGGAGCTACACCATGTCCTCCTTTCCAGCAAGCAGAGAGGAAGCTCACACAAACTTTTCTCTTCGCTTTGCTTTCTCCACATCCCACCCCAGCAGCAACTGTTCTTGGATTTGCTCTGCTTCTGGGGTCCCCAGCAGCATGTTCCCCCCCAAAGGGGGCATGGAAAAGGTGAGAAGTGAAGGAGCCTGTCGTGATAACTGTTACAGCCCCAACACTTGCAAAGGTGTCAAACACTCAACCCAAACCCTGATTGATCCTTAGAGGAACACACATATTTGATTTCAGGCTGTTGAACAATTAGAAACAAATAGTAAGTGCAGGAAACCTCAGCATGTTATCAACAGCCCTTGAACAATAATAATACAAGGTTCATTTCACAGAGGAAATTATTTAATACAAACTATTCACTCAACTCTAAACACAGGACAGCAATATAAGAAGAATATCAAAGTAGCTTTATTTTTACAAAAAAAAAAAAAAAAAAAAAAATAACCCTGGGCAGGTTTTCTTTAGGGAAAGCAAAGCTTCCCTCCCATTAGCCCACTTCCTGCAGTTCCACAGTGTGATTGTGTGTTGGGAATATACCCAAATTTATTTTTATGCAGATTACAGTAGTCTCAAATTTCCTTAATACAGTTTCATAACTGATTTCCTTTGCCCATGTTAGCTGAAAACTGCTTAACATATGCCTCACAACCAGCTATTGTCAGGCTCAGGCTAGCTTAGGGACTCTTCTTTTTCCTTTTAAGAGGGGAGGTGGGGATAGCGGTGGTTGCAGAATATTTCAGTCATATTGTTTTAACTGATGAGCTTAAAAGTTACGTAGGAGTATTTTTCACATTCCCAGAGAGTTACATACATGGTGGGTTTTTGGTTCTCCCCTTCCTCCTTTCATTTAATTACTGTCTGATGACTGTCCAGGGCTTCAGATCATTGCAAGGGTTCTGTTTTATTCTGTTCCTGGTTCCAAATAGCTGCGGTCAAAAATAAAAGGGATTGTCACGGAACTGATCCAGAAGCCATGACTAGGACTTTTCAGCTGGCATAGATGCAGCCCTCAGCATAGCACCTGGCCACTCTACTGGTCAAAACCACTCCTGCAAAGTATCCCTCTCCACTGCGTGGGATCATGGGAAAAGAAAGGGAAGAGTTGAACACAAATAGCAGTGAGGTGTCATCTATGACAAGCCACCTCTCCTTTGCTTCCAGAGGCATCACCACTCTAAGACTAAGCATGCCACAGGACTCTGGCAAGAAGTCCTACATGATCTGGTCTCTGTCACCTCAGAGGGAAGAGCATCAGGAGAGGTTGTGTCAGAGGCAAGAGGAGACAGACAGCAGATCACACTGGGAAAAGGAAAATCCTGCCCCAGAAGAATGGAGGGACCAGATCAAACGGAGAAAAAAAAAAACGCTCATGTACCATCTGCAAATCCTTTGTGGTCAAGTCGTGGAACAGTGGGACACAAAACAGGAGAGACATGAGAGAAAGAGAGATTTTGCATTTGTTCCCCTCCTTCTAGTGCAATGTATATTGGATCAGTTCACCCAGTTTTTCTAACTCAGGGAACAGATGGTGTCATATTTGAATATAAAATGAGTTTTCATTTGCTTTGCTATAAAAGAGAAAAAAAAAATACACAAACAAACAAGAAAAGAAGAGCTCACCCAAAAACGATGCTATAGTTTTGGTGGTTTGTTGTTTTGTTGGGTTTTGTTTTTTGTTGTTTTCTTTTTTTTTTTTTTTTCTACAGACCTGTGGTCTCAGTTACAAGCTGAGCTTGTTTCAGTTCCCGGATCTAATTTGTGGTCTATTATGGTCCTTTTATGCCTGCAGATGTACAAAATGAAAAAAAGTCCCTTCTACAAATGGAAATACTTTTCTACTTAGACAATGTTCATGTTTTGGGGAAAAGTGAAAAACTGTTTAACCACATTTGGCAGCAAAATTCCAACTGTACAGGCACAGAGCTTGCTGTTGTTGCTCTGTGCTGTGTAGCTTTGAATTCAATTAGAAAGAAAACTCACTCCTTTAAGGTTCTGTTATGTTATAGGAAACAGCTTCTGAAATGAATATTTTTCTCATGGTACATCTTGACAGGACCTATGAGAAGGACTAAGAAAACACAGAAGACAACCTCTTCAACATGACAATCCCAGGACAAAGATGAAGATACCAGATTAAGCAATTTAGGATGAATGTGATGTGGATGCTGTTCTTTTCTAAGGCATGAGCTTCATCCCTGAAGAGCTGAAATAAGAGATATGATTGAACACTCCAGTTGTGTGCCAGTGTGACTTCGTGATGTCATCGTGGCAATCGGTGGAGTTAGACAGTCATAAAAGTAAACTCATGTAGCAACAGAGGAAGCCAACAGGTCAGATGAACACTCCAGACTTTTTTCTAAGTCTATCTGCAGTCTTTCACTTGCATCATTTTTCCCCTGCTATGATGCTTATAAAAGTTTTGGGCTATTCACAGGTGCCAAAATATTCTCAGAATAAATTTTCACTGAATCTGAGACAAGCTGACTGAAGACCTCTCCCGAGTCCCTTATTTTCTCAAATTCCACAATTACAATGTTATTGCAAGTAGAGCCTTTTTTTCCTCTTTAATTTACACTCTGCTGGCTTACATATTACCCTCCAGCACATCTATAAAAGACCTTGGTTGCTGAGGTGGGGCAGGAATTGAGTGGTTTAGGATTTGGTAAAGGGATTAAGGAGTCTTTCATTTCTAGGTCACTAGTTCAAGACTGTCATGACTGTAGGCTGTCTACTGACCTGTGTTAAATATATTGGTGGATGTTGCTTATTCCCTATCAAAAAATCACCACCACATTTGGCATTGATTTGACTTTATAACAGAGTAGGATTGGTATGCATTAATCAGAAATGGGAGCACGCTGCAAAGCTCAGACCAGGATGTGAAATCTCCCAAGGTTTGAGAATGGATGTGTTTGGGGTTCTGGTTTGACTTCTCCAAGCAAAAAGTCAAGCGGTGAAATGTGGGTTTCAAATTGTCTAGTAATTTAGTGTTGTTAAGAGCCAAGTCCTACTTTTAATTTTAGCTGTGCTGTTTCCTTATGAAAAGTGGTTTCTTTCTTTGCTTCTCACCTGTCAAACTGTAAAAAAGCTCCCACTAAAATACCTTTTTTCTTATTTAGCTTCCAGAGATCCCTGAAGACAAAAGCAAAGGAAAACACAGAAATTAGGAGATTATTAATGACTCAATCAACTATGAATCTCAGAGGTAAAAAGGAACCGTTATCACTTCTGGTATATTTTATCTAAACATCGGAAGAAATAAAGGGAGTTTGAAGCTTTGAGTTCATTCAAATTAAAAGAAGAAGAATGATATTCCCCAAAGAAATTCAAAGATTAGACCTTCAAATAGGTTTTCCTTAACACCTTAGACAGGAAGCTCCCTTACCTTCACTTTTTCTCTTACAGACACCACACTCTCCAGCAGCCTTTTTGACCTTAATGGGATGCTATTTGCTGATTTGGAGTCTCAGTCCCAGCAGTGAGTTCATAATAAGAGTCAGCTGAAGAAAGGCTGCCTCCCTACCTTCCAAGGAGTGCGTGTTTTAAACCATCAAGCTACACATTGCTTCTGCCAGCTCTCGGAAAGATGTCAAAGCCAGTAAAAATTCAAAAAGCAGAAAGCTCATTGAAAGTACAAACTCAGCTAAAGTGTTAAAATGCAGCATTATCTCTGGTTGGGAGGCAGCTTTCATAAACGGCACTGAAAAGCAATCAAATTAGAAGATAAACACAACCTGGAAACAGCAGGAAAAGTTATACCGAACATAAATCTGCTTGTGATAATTTTAATTAAAACTGAATGTGATACAGCTCTCAATGTGATATTTCCTCCATTCCTGTTTATTATTGGGATTACATTTGTGTATTCTGCTCAGCTGTAGGCCTGCACTAGCAGGTCCAAGGGAGTTCAGATACAGTGAGGCCAAAACAAAGGCTAAAAGAAAGCAGGAAAACAAAACAAAACAAAAAAAATAAAAAAAAATAAATTTAGGAAGAAGCCAGGTTGCTTTTGTAAGCCTTCACCCTCACAGCCTCCAGGATGCTGTGGTGACCACATGTTCCATACCTGACCGTATTTTGATTTGGGACCTCTTAGCTCTGAGGAATTTTCTTCTTTGAAGTTTGAGATGAAGCATGGGCCTGGTTTTGCTGGTTTGCCTCAGCTACTGCCTCCCCCCAGCAGTGTTTCTGGGTGCTATCAATAAGTTTTTTTCTTCTGCCTTAATCTCCTTTTGTGACCAGGTATGGCAAGGAGACGGGTTTGCTCTGCTTCCCTCATCTCATCGTGGGCTTCAGCCCTCACTGGGTGTGACCAGCTCCTGCTGTCACCCTTCAGCTCAGTAAGAAAAGGGCAAGGTCCCTTCCCAAGGGGTGGCAGAGCTTCTCTTCGTACTTGCAGGAAGTAATTGCTTCAAGTAGCACAATGTCTTCCCACTTAAATCTTTTGCCATGGATCCAGAACAACTAGATTATCTACACAGCAGCAGCAGCAGGAAGAAAAGGGTTTTTTGGTGTTGGAGGACAAAGATTTCTAAAAATCTCCACTTCTAAGCATCTTCTCCTAGTGGGAAAACATCAATGATTTTGCCATTTTCCAAACGACTGAGCAAAAAAAACAAGCCACTTTCCCTCTCCTTTCTTTAAGCTTGTTTGACTCCAGCTTTACTATTAGCAAGATCACACCAAACTGGTGTGGAGGCAAGAAAGTGGGAACTGTAGGATGGTGCCCCACACTTGAGTTGAGTGCTTCAAGCTACAGCTTCATCTCTGCCCCAAGCCACTTCTTCATAAAATGCCATAGCCAGAATTTTCCTTGCTAGCTGTAGAAAGTTTAATTTTTAGTTTCCAGAAACTAGTGATCCTGCTGGAATTTGCTTAGGGTGGAAAATTCCCATTCCACCCAGTTATAACTGCAGAAAAACAGTCACATGGAGACCTACAATACTTCTCGTAGTCTTCATTCTTTATCCTCCAAGTTGAAACAACATGGGAATTTGATCCTACTCCCAGTTCTGTCTACCTGGTGTGATTTGTACCGAGGAGGCCTTGAGCAGATGATCTGTACCCCAGCACTGGCACACTTTGGCCTTGCTGAAGCTTTGCTCCAATTCAAAAAGACTGTAGCAATTCAGTACAACTGATGGAGATCTTTGCAGGTGGCTGGGGTATGGGTGGGGCCCTTGCATTTGTTTATTTTCTCCCAGAAGTTGCTGGCAAGCCAAATATTTCAGTATTGTGAGAATTGAAGAGAAAGAAGGATATTTGACTGTTTATGGGAATCTTATTTCCCTCGCCTGGGATGCCTGTGCTTGAAAAAATGGTATCATCACAGGCTGGGGATATCTGCTTACAACTTTTGAAGGAGATCTTTAGTCATAATCTATCAAAGCTTTAAATGAACATGAAACCAAGGAGACAAAATGAATAACTCACCCTAATGGAATAGCAGATGGTAAGATCTCACAACACATCATGGTAGCGTTCCAGCATCCACTATATAATGTTTCTTTTTCTGAGAATAGTGCTCATTCTTGTTGTTTAATGTCTACAAGGTCTGGTAGAGACTAAATCATGATAAGAGCCACAGACATTTTGGAAAGCCTGAAATTGGATAAGTGTCAGTCACTATCACCTCCATCAACCTTAACTTCCTTAGTCACAATGTAAACAGCTCTACGTAGGTTTTTTTCATCATTTACTGGGGAGAAGGGGAGGGCAGTGGTGGGGTGGGGAAATATATATCCTAAACACTTCTGGACAGCAGCTGTGTGCAGAAAATATATAGGATAGAGAAGCCTGTGAAGTGTGCAAGAAAAACAGTGCTAGTTAAATGTGTCTGAAGATTGGGAATCCCAGGGCATTCACGTGCTTCAGTTCAGAAAAGGGAGGGATGCTGCATTTCACAACAGAAAGTCTTAAAAATAAAATTTAAATAAATAAATAAATAGAAAAATAATTGCTTTGGGGACCTGAGTTAAAATGCAGGTGTTTTGAAGGGAACATACATTTTTTCCTAAATGAGGCGTTGAGGGCTGGGAGAAGGGCAGTAAAATTAGTGGAATTACTGCCTGATTTTAACCAGATGATTGCTGCAGTTGGACACCAGTGCGGTTTCATTAGGGACTCTAATTTACAAGCCATTCGCCACATTCCAGGGGAAAGCAGCAACTCCCCCTCACCCTGCTCCTAAGGAATGCCAGCACTGAGCTTTATGGCAGCAGTGCTTGCTGGCTTTGGGGCTTCTTTGGTCATTGTTGCTGTTATTGGTTGTTTTTTTTTTTAAGGCCAGCTTGACTATAGCACTGTGGCCAAGCTTTTTGGGAAGGGACAAAAAGACACATGTTGCTTTAACCCAGGTAGGTAGTCCTAGGAATCTGTGTAAATCTCCATTGGCATGGAGAACATATGGTCCTCCTACTAAGAGCTGTCCTGATTTATACATAAGTGTGCAATCAGATATATTACATCATTTCGGTGTTAGATACTAGTATATTCCAGATATTAAATGACCCTTTTCCTGGCCTTCCATTAGATCCTAAATTGTCATTAAAGTACAGTCCTGAAAGCCTGAAGCAGGTGAGGTTTTGGCCTCATGTGACCTAGCTCAACATAAATTTGTCTGATCTTTATAGAGGCAAATGGCCTAATGAATGCTGTGGATAGAGGAGATTTCCATGCAGCCAGCCCTTGGGATCTGGTATTACTTTCAGAGGTATGAGATTTCTGCCTCAATCCACCTGGCAAAGCAGCAATAACTTCTCTTCTTTAACAAATAACACGCAGCTCTCCTTCATTCCTCCTGTTCACCCTCTTTACCTATCTTCTGGACCTATCCACCCCACATCAATGTAGGTTTCCTATGTATCCCCTAGGTTTATTCTACTGCCACAGTACACGTCACCAAAGCCTAAAGACATTAATATGAATCCTTCAATTGTTTCATTCCTTCAGAGCCCTCTTTGTAGAGCATAAGCATCCTTTTGACATATCATTATTTTCTGGTTTTCTCCCATTCCTTCCTTCTATTGCTTTTTCTTACTGAATTTCACCTTTTCTATCAAGAGCTGCAAAGGTTCCCTAGTTTGTCCAATCAACTTCCTTCCCTGTGCTGCTTGCAATTTTCTTTTACATTTTCAATACATCTGAGTTTCATTTTCCCCCAATGACTATTCTCTTGGCTAACCCACTCTCCAATTTTGGTAGGCTCACTGAGGTCCAACAGCCATGGTTAATGTTTGCCTGCTGTTAATCCTAACCCTCACACCTAAATTATGATTAAAAATAGTGAACAGAATCCCAAAGCCGGAGGGGGTTTTGAGTCTGTCACCAAGTAGTTATAAAATGTGCATGTTACATATTAACAAAGCCCACAAATGCAGGAAGTGAGGTTTCCTTTCAGTTGTAATATTTATCTCCCATTTTTTTTTGAGGGCAGCCATTCTGGTCTACCGCTGCCTCTCCTCTGCTCCTGTCAGATCTCACGAGTTCTGCTGGGTTGGCTCAGACATGTATTTCAATGCAAAACCTCCTATTTAAAACCAAAAACAGATTTAGTAAATAATGTCCTTCGCCCAAGGCAGGAATGAGCTAGCAGAGCAGGAACAGTGCTGACAGAGGAGCAACCTTACATATGAGAAAGGAAAAGAGCAAGTCCCCTTGTGTTAACTCATTGTTTGGGATCGTGTGTCCTACTTGAGAACCTCTACTAAGCAATCCTCATCTTGAACAAATTCAAATTCACCTGGCCTGCTTGAATAACCTGTTATTCTTCAGGTTTTTTCACTTTTTAAATAAAAATAATACATGAAACTTGTCCTCATGTAGGTAAAACAGAGCACCTCATGCCACTTCTGAAGACACTTTGGTTAAGAAGACGTGGGTTTCAGATGTAGCCTGCCGACAGAGCATTTCTAATTATTCCCTTCAAATATTGCTCCTTGAGTATTCAAGTAATTTCTTCTGTGCCAAAAAGCATTTGTGAATCAATCCAGCATCCTGTCAATGCTTTTGTTAACCATAAATATATTTCTAGCAGCCTATATGATTCTATTTTAAATTATTTGTGCTACTATTCACGAACGTGCACCAGTTTGCAAAATGTCTTCAGTTGTGCAGGCACCTGAAGTGGTATGATCACCAAACAGGAAGCATGTGCTTTGAGTCAAGAGCTAACATGACAGAAGCTTAACTTCAACTGGTGGTTGCCTTTCAATGGGATATCATTTAAGTAATATCACCACTAGTCTTTATTTGCAGATTTATTGTAGATAGGTTTGATCAAGCACTTCCTATTTTTTCACTTTCCCACAACTACAGACTTGCTAAAAACCTTTATGAAAGAGAAGTATTATTATGGTAACTTACTATGGTATCTCTTTACTCTTCTACAGATCTGAGATGACAAAGGACCCAACACACATCTTCCTGTAGTTTATTAAGCAATTATTTTGATAGTCAGGCTGTCAGATGAATTGCCATGAAGTCACTCTGATTTCTCTCAGTTCACTCTTTGAACGATAACAGACTTCATAACTTGGAAGACCTTTCATCTGCTTGGTTGACATTGTTGCTGCATAGTCAGGATTCACTGCACCACGAGGCATTTTCAAATGTTCTGTGACTCAAGAGTTTTATTCTTCATTAACCTTCACTGGCATTGAGACTCCTAATTCACATTTTGATCAGTCTGAAAACCAAATAAACTATTCTTTAAGTGTAGAGAATGGGCATCAACTCTCTGTGATAACCAACTTTTAGGAGCCTCTCTTTGCTATGAACAAGGAACAATCTGGCATGAATTATTTCCTCTGGCTATTCAGAGACCTTTCAAGACTTCACTTCTTGTTTTCATAAGATCACCTTGTATAATTGAGGGCTAAAACACAGGGCAATTTGTTCAGATCTCTCCCCAGTCTGCTTATCATCATCTCATGGATATGTGCAACTCACATAGAAAAAAGGTTGAGCAAAAGAAGCTGAAATTTTTCTAACACCACAGAGAAACTTCTGAAGGTCAGTTTGTTAAATAATCTTCATTCTTAGCAAAACTGGAAATGAGAGAAACAATGTTTCTTATAGTTAAAACTTTGACATTTAGTTGATTTACTGAAGAAAACAACATTTTCCTTCATTATGATCCTTAAACGTTAACACGTATAGTCTCATTAAGAGGAAAAAAACTGATTTTTTTGCTCCTTTAGAACTCTTTTTAAGAAGTATGTTTGAGGACATTTGGATACCTTGAAATCTGCAATAAAAATGTCTTCTACAGTACTGACTGATCTTGAAAGTTTTTTTAGAATAAGATGTCCTGCTTTGTAAAAATGGGCTTTCGACAGAGAGCTTCAGACAGGGTTAAAAATAAGAGCATCATGACTGATCAAACAGATAGCACAAATCTTGTGTCTCTTCATAATTTGCATGAATGTAATTGCAACTGATGTCCATTATAGATTTATTAAATATGTGATTAATAATTAGAGGTATTGTAAGATTAGAAAGATTTAACATTACAAAATCAACATTATAAGAGAATGAATGACCTTTGTAGAAGTCACTAAAAATGTGATTTCTCTTTATTGAGAAAATACAAAACTTTGGGAGACATAATAGGTCAGGTGCCCAAGACAGGAGGCTGGTGTTAGCAGGAAGAAGACCTGCCCCACCTCTGCTGCAGCAGTCCTGAGGAAGCTTTAAGGTGAAGCAGAGCACAGATGTTGCATGCCACTGCTCTGCTGTTGGAAAAGGATAAATGACTAATAGCTTTCACAAAAGCCCAAACAAAGTGTCATAAGCTCCTAAAAGCTCCTAAGATGTGTTTCAGCTTTTTTCCTCTAATTATCTCACTTCGAGGCTAAACTTGACAGAAAACCCGCTTCGTTTTGTAAGAAATACTCTTGCTGTATGGGACTGCAGATGTTGCTGAGACTCAGAAGGAAGCCTACTTTCATTTGGCCAGCTGTCTCCTAACAAGACATCCACAGACTCTTCACTGTACCCTTAACACTTAATCCAGACAGACAATGACTTAATGCTAGCTCTTGACACAAACAGACACTGCACTATATTGAATAAGGCTGAGGCCATCAAAATAATTCTCATTTGAGAGTAAATGCAGCCTGAACCCAAGTTTGGGAGTCTGCTGAGTAAACACTACCAAAGGAGAAATAAACATGTTCTGTTGGCCTGAACTACCATAACTCTCTCAGCTGCAGAAAGAAAATACAGCACAAGAGAAAAAGGAATGTTTAGATATAACTTAGGGGACGGAAATTTTCTGCTCGTGTTTAGAAGATCTCACAATATCTGACCACAGCCATGTGTGTGAGATATCTACCCCTTACCCAAAAATATGTTCAGGCAGATGGAGAATGAGATTGCTGGGATTTGATTATCAAAAATAAAACCACAGACCTGGATGAGCTAATGTTGTTCCAGATGCATTATCTTATAATCTCCAGGAAAGGAGGAAAGGAACATTGAATCCTCCCTTAAAGAGGTCTTTCAGCAGGCTTAATCTCTCTGCTGCATGAGAAGAAATTGCTGCCTAAAACTGGAGGGGATCTCTGAGAGAGTCCCAACCAGAAGAAAAGCCAGGTCTGAGAGAACAGCAAATAGTGGAGTAAACAGCAAGTTTCCATTCATCTGCCATGACACAAAAAGATCCCTGGGTCCTTTCTCTACTCTGTATTGTTCAGAAGATGACCCCAGGTTGATGGCCTATTAATTGTCTTTTTGCTTATTCTTGCCCAAGACAATTTTTCCTCTTTCCCCAAATTCCTTCTACCTTGCATCAACGTATATTGCAGAGCTCAGCCAACCTAAAGCCCTCCAAAAACCTCTGTGAGACAGTATCTTAAAAAAAAAATAAATCCTTATTTAGGCATTTAAGCCCTCAGCAGAGGGGATGGTTCAGAACAAAATTCACTTTAGAAATACTTCCAGAATGATTCTGATATCTTTAAAGCCCTCTGACTCTGCCTGGGAGGAGCAGCCACATGGAGTGCATTACTCTGGGCACTGAAGTAGAGCCCACAGTGGTACTTGTACATTTGACCCACGGGCCACTGAGCTCACTGATAAGGTGGCTGCCCTCCAAGGAGACCTCCAAACCTCCACTCAGGTCCCACAGCAATTGGAGAGTCATCTTGTTTGCCACATACGGTGACCATTAGCTGAAAATATCAGAGACCAAAGGTCACCACAGTGCCCTGGTAGTATTTATATGCTTGAAAAGTACTTGGGTGCCTCTGTGTAAAACCAAGAGTTTGCTTTATAAATAAGATATGGGGTTTTTTTCTCTCTTCTGAGTGTCACATACATGCTCTGCCTTCAAAAGAGTTACACATATTTAAAATAATGTGATGTGGAACAGAATTCAACCCTTGGCAAACTGTAGGGGGAGAAAGCTGTAAAGCAAAGGATGCTCCTACCATTGTTTCTTTATTGTTAAAAGGTGAAAACCTCAGACAAGGAGGGGAAAAAAAAAAAGATAGAGACAGTTTTAAGGGCTTTTAAAATATCTAATGCTCCAGGATCTAAATTGGCAAGGAGCCAAGAAGTGTCTTAAAGGGACAAGCACTTTATTATACTTTCTAATTCTTCCAAAGTCTGTCTGTAGGATATATGAGCTGGCTCTAATATGACTACTCTATTCTCATCCTCCAGTGGTATACTCTGGTCTCAGCTCATAAATTGAAAATGGAAGATCAGTAAATCAGCATGGACTGTTTCAGAGGGACGTTGTGAATTTCCAGTCAAATCTTCTGGTTTATCTTAGATATTTCATCATAATGTCACCTTTAGAAAAAATCTTTCATTCAAGTAAGTTACAACATCCCATTCTAAGCTGATTACACTCCCCCACTGACCTTCTGGAGAATGGCTTCCATAGCAGTACTAACACTACGTTGGCAGCTCTCTGTCAGAGCTTAGGAAGGAGAACTTTTGGCGTGGTGAACATCCTTAAAACCCTCCTGTGACATGTTGTAATGCACAAAAAAGGCAAGAGGAGGCCCACATGACCGTAACACAGCACGTACACCACTGCAGCTCTTGGTCAAGGCTCTACCAGGGTCTACCATTTCTGTGGGGGACTTCCATGTCCTTTGCACCAGGATAACCAACACACTGATTCATCATAATTCACTGGCCCAAACTATTTTCTGCATTGCCCCAAATTTCAGCAGTCTAAGCAAAGGGAGCCACTTCTTGAGGCAGGAGGGGATGCAGTAGTGAGAAGGATTAAAAAAGAAAGATACAGATGAATACTCTCAATGAGTCTCCCAGGTACAGCCTAGCTGAATCTCCTTACAATAATAATAGCAACATCCTCCCCTGAGGATGAACACTTCCCCAAATGCTCAAAGAAACACCTAGAAGGGAAGGATTTAACTGGAAAATTGTATCATGAAATGCACTATAAATGTCATTCATTTCAACCAATGCCCATTGTACTGGGCAATAAACAGCAGACCCTCAAAATGCAATTCTTCTGTATTCTGCTGCTAAAATAACTGAGGAGTTACCTGAGAAATATGTGCTGATAAAATTGCTCAGAGGGCCTGAGTCTGTCCTCTTTCTTTCAGCCCTGGCCTTATTCTTTTCCCTTCCAAGTGGAAGGTGATTTTGGTTTTCAGGTCTTTAAATGAAGCTGGGAGTTTCTATGGCTGCTTATTTATACAGGGCTGTATACCACAGTTAATTCACCCTGACAAGAATGATGTTGAGCTTTCTTGCCATATGATCTTGTATTTAAGATCCTGTCAGTTTTGAGGACTCTAAATAAACCTT
Source organism: Merops nubicus (assembly GCF_000691845.1). Lineage (NCBI taxonomy): Eukaryota > Metazoa > Chordata > Aves > Coraciiformes > Meropidae > Merops > Merops nubicus. The sequence continues at coordinate 225,861 of NW_008602668.1, read as the reverse complement.
CTTTTAAATATTTAATACTCTTCAGTGATATATGCCTTTAGGCTCTGAGCCTGGTCCAACCATCAAAACTTTAGAGTTTTCTATATTTCCCATCACCACAGACCCCTCGTATAAATTAAATTTGCACTTTAGGTTTTCTGGTGGATTCCCAGTTGTTTGCTTCTCATTTGCCATCCCCCTATATCAAGAAAGAAGTAAAAATATATTTGAGTTCCTTCTAAAGGACTTCTAAGGTCTCTGTAAAGTCATCCTACCCCAAAAATAAATAGCCAGAATATTTTCTAATATCGCCTCTGAAGATGTGAATGGTACTTGGGTTCTCTACATCTTACTACTTTTTTTTATTAAGGATCTGCACATGGAATGATAAAAGATGTCAAAGAAAGGATGATTTCTCCCTCTGATTCTTTGGCCTGGTGACTTCCTCCCTTTTGTTCTGGTAACTACAGGAATAAGAGAAACAACAGACTCCCTGACACAGAACTGAGATCTTCATGGAACAAATAGAAGCCACCCTGCAACACTGCCCCACTGGAGCACTGTGGTAAATGTGGGCCTTGACCAAAATAGCTAACAGCCTGTTGCTTGGGGACCTCACCCCAGTGCCCAAAAGAAAAATAGTTTCAAGGTCTTGCGTTGAATAAGATTAACAGAGAATTAGACCTCTGTCTCCCCTGACTATGCCCAGATATTTTTCCTTGTGACCACAAGTTCCACTGCAGATCTGAAGAGATTTCCCTCTAATTACACATATCAAGCAGTCACACAACATCAAACCAACCCAGATTCACATTCAGGCTTCTCAACACTATGAAGGAAAAGGGGGCTGAAGGAGTTGGTAGATCAGAGTTGTCCTCTTATCCTTCCTCTCCCAAGTAGCAGTCTCAACCATCAACACAGTTCTCAAGGTACTTAAGAACTGGGTCCTTCCAGGCAAAATTAACTTGTTCCCTGGTGCTCAAAGTCCTGCAGGACTTGTCCTTTCCCTGTATCTCCCCGTTTGCATTTCTGGATGTGTCACACGTGCCCACACACCCCTGCTAGAAAATGTGACACACACAACCAGAGAACCAGGGGATGTGATGTGCTCTGAATCGGAAGGCAGGCAGAGGGGATACCTGTCACACACTCCAGCCACAAGCACCAGCAAAGGCAAAAAAAGCACCAGCAAGGGCCTTCATCAAACAGCAACATAACTAAAACCAATACAGCGTGTGTCAGGTTCAGTTCAAGAGAGGTTCCTGGGAGCTAACTCATAACAGCTAAAAGAGAAATGCAAGCACTTCTTTGACAGGAATTGTCCCTAACCCCAAGTAAAAGTGTTTAGACTTCACAGAACTCAGCACAATTCCCTTTGTGCATCAGCAGTGAGCACTGTATATTCTTCTAAGACTTCACAGTACAACTGTCAGCTGTCTGTTTTCTTTCTGCTATGTGCAGAGTTTATACAGACACTCCCAGAGGAGCCTTTAATTACATGTCATGACAAGTCTCCCAACCTCTTTGCAGCTCTTCCACTTAACACATAGTGTAAACTCACCCAATCTCCCTTCACTTTCTCCTTCCCGGATTTCTCTCCTGGAGCTCTGTGGAGGCCTGTGTTGAAGCTTCATTATGATGGAGTGGACCCAGTGGAGAACTCTATAAAAAGCATCCGACCCATTTATCAGGACAGATCTCTTTAACAAGTCTATATAAACCTCATATGTTGAAGAGCCCTAACCTGTGACTCAGAGACAAAACTAAAACCTGAAGTAACTAGGAAAGAAGGGAGGGTTTCAACTGCATATTCCTACAGGGTGTTGTTGTTTTTTGTTTTGTTTTTTTTTAAATTGTGCAAGAAAGCCACTAGATTTTACTAACGACAACACTGAGTGGTCCCAGCAGAGAGACAACACCATTATGGAGAGAGCTATGCAAACACAGAGACCATCTCTGCCCCAGAGTTCCTATAATATAAATAGTAAAGACAGTGGGAGGGAAAATAGAAGCACAGGGAGGTAAAACACGTTGCTGAGGATGACACGACAGCTCGGTAGTCACTACAGAGTATTGCCTCTCAGGGTAAGTGTTTTTGTAAGAGGTCTGACTTTGCATTAAAAAAAAAATAAAATAAAAATCACAAACAACAACTCTCTTGGCAAAGGTATTATAAAATCTGGTTACACATGGAGGGATTCTGTAGAACATCATGTCCCAGCGTGCCATATCATTCCCCTTTTTGTGATTCTCAGAGCAAATTTCTTCAATTTTCAAGTCTAAAGAGACATTTCTGTTTTCCTGCTTCTGCCTCAGACCAGCCTCCAAAAATTAAGGTGTGACAGTGAAACATTTATATTTAAAGCACTGTATGTTTGCATCAAATTTCTCCTCCCCTCATTACAGCCATGGTTTAACTGTGCATTTAATCATGTGTTTAACCACACAAGGAGTGCTATACACATCAATGAAACTACCTGCACTTAAAATTAAGCACTTGTTTAAGGGCAAGATGCAGAGAGAGACATAGTGGGATTTTAAAAAGCCCTTGAGCATTCAATGGAAGTTAGGTGCTTAATGCGCTTAAGAGACAGTTGAAGATCCCACTGAGGTGGTGGATGTGCAGTTGAATGCCTCTGAAAACCTGGCAGTGAGGCTCAGAATGATACAGTGATTGATTGCAGTGAGAATTACACCTCTAATGAAGTCCTGATTACACGGAAAATTCGCAACAGATATGGCTAAAATTGGTGCAAGGATTGGCTCTTTTTTCTAAGGTACATTTTGGAGCTCCATCCAAAGCAGCACCCTCAGAGGGCTCCCAGGACCAGTCAGCCAACTTGGGGTACATTTACATGTATTAATTTCCAGAATTCAGCTATCTGGGGTATACAGCACCCTGTGCAGTGGTCAAAGACCTCAATCCTCTCTTCCCCACCCTGTCTCACCAAATCCTGCAGCACAGGCATCTCTACATTCTCCCTTGCTAGCTGATCCTAGACTGATCTCTCACAGAGGACCCAAAACACCCAGTCCCCAGCTCTGACAAAACCAGCACTTACCCAGCAACGCACCCAAATGCCCGGGGACACTCAGAAGCTGAGCAAACACCTCTAATGAAGTGACAGAATTTTTCTAAGCTAACGAGAAGAAGGTGACCTGAGCCCACAGGTATGAACCCTAATGGACACCAAGCCAGGGAGATAAGCCCTCTCTTTCCACACAAGCTAACAGAGGTCATGCTGGCCAGAGTTTGAATCTTTCAGGCAAGCAGCTCTCTGCAGCTCTACACCTGGCTGGGTTTAATTTGTTATTTATGTCAGCTTTGCATATTTGTAAAGTTCAAGGGTTTATTGCCCTGGCCTGACCTTGCCAAGTCAGAGCTCACATGTGGTTCTCTAGTAGCAATTTCTTTCTAATAAACTTTACTTGAAAGAACATGTGTGATAGATTTTGTTGATGATTAAAAAGAATGGGGCTATGTTCATTGTTAGCCAAGCTGGTTTTGAAGTTTTGTTGGAAGTCACCTCTGTTCTCATTTAAAAATAAAAATGTCCCCTTCCCCCTCACCCCTTTATTTTACTGCACACCCTAATTATGTTTCATGTTGAAGCATGTAGCATTGTTTGTGTCTATACAGTAAAGACACTTCCCCCATGTGCTTATTAAGACCATTAAATTAAAAAACATTGTTCAGGGTTGTTCTTTAATCAGAGCATGTGCAAGCACCAAAACCTGGGCACACACAAGAGCATGAAAATGGATGTCTCAGATGTAGAAACATGGAAAAAACAACCAATACCTGACATGTTCTTTACCAGCCCAAAGACTATTGCTGGTAATTTGCTTTGGTTTTCCCTGTTAACAAAGGAAACAAATATTTTCTGTCCCTACAGGCTGTGTAATAGGGTAGAAACCCAGCTCCGTGGCAAGCAGTACCAAATTCCCTTCACCTTCAAAGGGCTCAGAAATTCATCCCCTTATGCTCAAAATCAAATAAGCCAGTGGATCCTTGGGAAGTGGAACTTATAAAACTTTATATTTTGACCTTTCTGCAGTGTAGGTTCTCCTGTGGCTGCCAGCATGGTTGTGTCTGTGTTGATTTACCTCACTGCTTCACAGTAGACAATTTCCACCTCCTTCAAACCCTAGATGCACTTTGGGGACTGTTTAAAGCGAGGACTTTGTGCTGGAGCCCCCAGATCTCTGTTGTTCTGCCAAGTGTGGTTGATATTGCCCAAGTGGAAAAGTTATTAGAGGTAGACAGACAACATGATTGCATAAATCTCATTTTCTTATAAAACCCAGCTGAAAAATGTTACAGTGCTGCTAACACATCCTGAAATCCTTACTTCCCCTACTGCTCTATTTTCCCACAGCTTGTTATGTTTTCATAACCTAATTCTGGACAGATAGCACTGAAGGAAGTTCTCATCTGATGCACGACAGCAAGTTAGCATGTGCTTTTGTGATTGCTTGAAGAGCATGTATGTGCAAGTGCTTTCCTGAATCAACAGCTTTGATTGTAAATCATTTGAGGCAGGATTGCCATTTATTAAATGTGTGTACAATGACCTGCCTGAGATCCTGAACACTACTGTAAAATGACTAAATAAGTAAATAATAGTGACATTCATGCTCTGACAGCAGCTGTGAGACTTCCATTAAATGAAGAGCTCAAGAGGCAATTCTGTCTAATAGTCAAAGCAGGGACTAGGAAACTGAATTTCTGGTTGTCACTCATGGAGCAGGATGCACTGCAGGTTACTTCTGCCTGAAGTATCAGCTGGTAGCTCCCTTTGAGAAGGAAACATTGGCCTAAGGAATTGTCAGCCTGTCACAAGCCTTTCCTTCACTGAGTGGCAAAAGTTTTATGTTTATTGTGGGCTATTTATTGCGGGCTGGCCTCTAAAAGCTGCAAGGCAATCAGCAAGGATCAGCAGTGTGCCAGCTGATTGTAAGAGCTCAGCCCCCAGCCCTGAGATTTGCTTTTCCCAGTGCCACTAAAACAAATCTTAAATCTTCTTGCTTATCTTCCTTTTGTATGAGGTGACTTTTCAGAAGAGCCAGGCAATTTTAGCAAACCATTACAGATATGTATGCAAGTCTGTACGTGTGTACATATCTAGATATATGTATATATAGATATATATGTAATTCCAAATACTTATTTTTCCCTTTACTTTAACTTCTGTGTTTCTTTGGCACCCCTGTTATCTGTCTCCACACACAGTCTTCTCATCATATTCACTGTCCTTATCTTTTCCATCTCTTTCTCCCTCCCACTCTGCTAGTTTCACACCTTTTTAGCTCTAACTGGTCCTTCCTGACCCTACCAACACCACACATTTTTGTCCTTTCTCCTTTTGCAAAGCTTAGTTACAGTGTTCTCACTTAAAATGCAAATAATAGTTTGGCAAGAACACATTTTTGCACAGAAAAACAAAATTAAGGTGATCTTAAGCAAACTAAAGAGCCCTGTGTTCACTGGGAAGGCAAAAAGACACAACCAAGACTAAAGCAAAATCGAGGTTTTCAAAGCAAACTGGAAAATTTTCAGCCAAGTCCTCACCCTTATTCTGATCACAGCTTAATTGGACACCCTGGGGTTTGAAGGGGTTCAGTGGAAAATAAAACAAATGTACCTATTGTTCTTAGAATAAGTATTATAATACTAATCATTCTTTAAGCATCAATAGTGCCTTTCATCTAAGGACCATAAAGCACAGTGCAAACATCAATGAACTAAACCTCTCAGTGCTCCTATAAACAAGGTAGATATTTTAGACCCATTTTTTAACAGAAGAGTGAGGCCCAGGGAAGATAACAGCAATTTGGTTTTCACATTTGCAGGGGGTTACTTAATTCTCTGTATACTTAGGCCTAGCAGTAAGTATTACTTGATTTTCAGAAGTGATAAGTATCCCTGCTTCCAATGGCTCTTATCATGTAGCATCTCTAAACCTTAAGTCCTACTTTAGTTGCTTTTAAAGTATGTGCTTAGATCCCTCTGTTTCAAGATCCCTACCACAATCAGACTACAAGTTTGTGCAAGGACTGGAGGAATTTAAAGCTCCTGGTTCCTAGTCCCTTCACCTACACAGTAGCCTACCAAGATTTTCATAGTAGAGCTAATGTCTTGGAAAGATGTAAGCACAGTCTTCACTTTCAGCATGAGCAACTCTATTGAACACAATACTGAACACAGTGAACACAGTTGATTCAGTGTGCAGGTTTTACAGGAGTGGACCTCACATATTCCCTTTCTAGTCTTCAGAAACTCTCAGATGGCTTCACGTACCCACTCCAGAGTTTAAAATATGAAATGGAGCTAAATCCCCACAAAACCTTGTTTTATCAACCTTTTCTAACTCTTTGGTGACCGGTTAAGAAATTTGTAAGCAGCATTTCCCAAGCGTTGACTTAATAAGAAGCTTTTAGCCTCTCTCTCAGCCAATCCAAGTGCTAAACAAAACACTGCCCAATTTATTTTTTAACAAGGTTCTCTACTATTGAAACCAGTATGAAGTGCAATTATGGGCTTAACTGTTAAATTCTCCTCCCAACATCTTTCCAGGCCACTCTCTTAGCTCTTCAGAAGAATATTTTATTGGAAAGGGTAAATGTATAAAAATCTACTGTTAAAACACTTAACAAATCTCCCCTGTCAGGTCAGTAAACTGTAGCCCATCCACTCTGAGCTGAGATTGCTGTTTCTCTGCTCCCCCTTCCCCACCACCCTTTTCTTTGTTTAAAATATGCTGACCACACAGTGACCTCTCGTAACCCATTGGTCGAAAATTACAACCAGCCACACAAACAAGCAGCTCGAGGTCAGAAAGAGCAGGGTCTGCTAAAAGTTAGTAATCATACATTAATTCCCTGACATAATTAATCAAAATGAACCACCGTTATCTAGCGTGGAACCTTTAACCTATTACAAAGGGGTCAATTTGCAAACCACTTGAGCATGGGAGTTTGGTACAAATAGCATACTCCCTTCATCTGGGATGCCCTAAGTAGGCAAAAATGCCTTTGAAGTCCCAAATCTACCAGATTTAGATATAATTTCATCAATCAAGTTAAAAGGCTGCCTTCCCTCCAAAGAGGATTTCATGTAGATCTGTCATCTAGCTCTGTTCAGTGGGTGACTGAAAATCCATTTGTTAGGCTCTTTTTGTCAGGATGGAGTAGGCTGCAGTTGGCTCTACATGTCAAAATAGCTGAAAGTTTATCAAATTGAAGGCTGAGAGGCATGATTTGTGTTAGAACCTGTGCTGATCTGGTGAAGGAAGCAGTAAATCTCAGCTTTGTTATGCCAATCAGCTCCAATTCTGGAACTTAATTGTGTTTTCATTTGATATGACTATAATTGTATCTGTATAGTGCACGCAGCTATTCACAGGGAATCAGGGACAGAACTTCACACATCTGCATGGCTCCCAGGACCGTGCTGCTTTATGACCCTTCACGCTCTCCCCCAAGGAAACTCCATGTGAGTTGGTAGTATCTCCATCTTAAAAGCAGGGAACTGAAGCCCAGAGAAACATAGCCTTGATCTTTCAAGGGATTTTAGTGCTCAGTTCCTTTTCGGATCTTAAATTTCCACTGAAATCAGCATGGTTCAAGCATCTTAACAGGAGTCAGGAGCCTAAAGACTTTTAAGATCTGGGTTTAAACAGCGTGTCCAAGGTCACACAGGAGGAACTTGCAGCAGAGAGGGGAGCAGAATCCAGGTCTCTGAAGTCCACTGAATCAAACTTCCTCCTTCCTCCATCAGATTTAAGATCCCTACAGTCCACGGAGCCTCCCTGGAGTGTTATCTAATCTGCTTTCATACGTACCAATACAAACACTCCTCCATATGTATATTTATTGTATTTATTTATTGCATGCAAGAATGGATGAGCTGCAGAGTTTTAGAAGAATATCATTTTATCCAGGGATAGCATACATCACACAGGTGAATCTCAAGGGGTTTACGATGTTACCAAGACCCCAAAAGAGAATTAATTTTAAGTCATTCACGGAATCTCATTTGCCATGTCATATAATATATGACCATGGCAAAGGTGTCAAAAAATATTTTAAATTATTTTATATTAGTATTAGTGCAACAACTGCATTTGGAAAGTATCGGACCTACTTTAAAAGTTTCTGGGAAATGTAAAACAAAGTCATTGTTAAGGTCAGTGTTTTAGCAGAGGTCACTTGAACTACAATTCCCAATATGCACATGGAGTTGACATGTCTGGCTTTTAAAACAAAATCACAATTCATCATCTAAATGTCAAATCTGTGGCTTATGAGTTCCTGGTGTCTGAATGATTATGACACTTATAAAGTATATTTTATTATTACAGCCCACTCATTGCCACTCTCCATATGTGAAGTGATGGATATTTTAAATGTAATTCTACTTATTTATATTTATATCTTACTAGTGACAGGTAAAAAGCATCAACAAATCACTGCAATTTTTAACTAGTCAGAGACAAGATTTATTTTTAGTGTAGTTAGTATGCACACTGTGGTTATTAGGAAGAATGATTCCCACCCAGAGAATCATTGTTTAGTCATGTTTAATTAAAATAAACAAACAACAAAAAAAAAGCAACCTCAAAGCATTCAGAAATGTCACACAAAGGTAAAAGGAATGATGGTAGAGCTGCATATCACAGGAAGTCTTTGTGTAGAAACCAGGGGCCAGGCTGTGCCCACCTGGCTGCCTTGACTGCTGATGTCTACCAGCATCAGAGTCAGGAGCTGCACCTTATCTCCAACATCTTCCACTGCTGGAAGTGGCAACTGGAAATTAAGAGGTTAAAGCTGTCTTGAAGAAGAAGAGATGAGCTGAGATTGCCTGCAACATCCTACTTCAGATTGTTACCTTCTCATGTCAGCTCCCTCATTAATTTATTAATACTTTAATTGTTCAAAAGGTTAAGACCGTGAGGGACTTATCTAATGGATAGAGTCCTAGATGGGGATACAGCAGTTCTGGCTCAGGTTCTTCCTCAGCCACTTCATTTTCTGTAGAACTGAGAATGAACAGCCTTTGCTCTAAGAGACCAGTAATGACAAAAAGGTGTTGTCTACGTATGGAGGTGAAGGGACCCACCTAAGTTCCTGGACAGAAGACAGATTTGGCAGAGCACCTCACCTACATGTTTCCAGAATAATGATATCATCATCAAGACAAGCTGGTTTTGTAGGCTGTAAGATCCTTTTGTCGTTGCTACAGAGACCTTCAAGAAGTGCAACGCTTCTTCTGCAGCCCAACAATGTTTCTAGTCCTTAAGGAAAGCTGGCATCAGTTCTGAGGGTGGCTGGACAACATGCCACACAAAATGGGTTGTTCTACAGCTCTTCTCCTTCCAGAAGGGTTAATAACCATGACCCAGTATCCAAAGTCCAAATAATGCTGGACCTGCTTCATTATTCTCATCTCAAAGACTCTTGTGCACATAAGTTTTGCAGCTGGCCACAGCCTTGGGCATACCTCTCAAGAAGAGAGGTGCTGGACAGGTACCACAGGGTGGGATCAAGGGCCAAGGTGGGACTGCCCTTTGTCAGTTCTGGGCAACTCTGTGCCGTGGGATAGTACAGCTCTAGGATGCTGAAAGATTGTTGGCTATATAATTGCAGGTGCCTCCCAAGATAATTGGTGCTTTGATCCATGCCCAGTCCCCAAGTGCGTGAGATTTAAGGATGATATTAGACTGTTTGTAGGGAGATTTTGTAGACTGACAGAAAACTTTGATGCTTATCTCTACTTCACTCCACATACTGCACCAAGTCACCACATGCTCTGCTACAAACTACTGAAACCCTCACTTAGCATGTGTGTAAAATGGATACAACTATAATTAATGACCTCCAAGGTCTCTGGTAAAACCATTTAGCATTTGTCAGGCACTTTGTGGGCTTTTGGGTCAGAAACAATAAGTGCAAGGTAGCATTATGAAGAGTTTAATCCTCAAGTTATAATCACACATAATAGCAGGATCTTCGAGTTACAAATAAAATCACTTTGCAGTTGTAACATAGAAAGTGCAAGTGGACACATCAGGCATTCAAACAGGCTGAAGGTTGTATCACATGTAGATGTAATCTGGATCTGGGCATTTACACAGTGCTAAACCTGTCCTTGCATGGGGAACTTCTGTTGCTGTTATCAGGTGGGAAACAAGTGTGAAGACACCACTTGCAACAACTTACTTGCAAGGGTAGGTTGCTCTAAGGTATGAGTTACCTTGAGCTTATTCAGTACTATAACAGGAAGGACAAAGGAGTTCCTGGCAGCTCATTCTGCAAAACTGAGTTGCAAAGGTTTGTGAGTCACACTCCAGAGCATATGTAAGGAAAAACTCATTACATTTTCCAGGCCATCAAAACTTCTGCTCAAAGTGGGAAACTCACATGTTCAACCCATTCCCTCCCACATACACCCTGTCTCGACTCCCACAGGGTAGGGAGTTTATTAGTTAATACTTGAGCTTAAATCTTCATCTGAGGAAGTGATGAGCATCTAAGACTCTCCTCCCTCCTTACACAGAGATGAAAGTTTCTTAGCTGGCCTGTTCACTCCAACCTCCCCCTTCCTGGAAGAGATGAATCCCTGCTGAAGAAATCTGAAACCTCTGGCCACCCAGCATATCCTTCAGAAATAAAAGCATCTTCTCTGAGAAAATGCATGCATGGAATGAAGCACAATGCAAGGCAAGCTCTGCTCACATAGAGCTGTAGGAAATGAAAGGTAAAAGCCAAAAAAGCCAAACGGAGTGGTGTTAAGATAACAACAGGACATTGTTTTGATCCCAGGAGATCCTGTGGTTTTGCTTTTTAATAGTGTCACTTAGAGTAACTTATAAGGGAGGCAGGGAAGGTGACACAATTTTATAACTCTGCAGGGGCTTCACACCATGGGACAAGATTCCTATTGTACTGAGGAGTATTGGGAAGAAAAGGGGGAAAAGAGAAAAAAAAAAGCGCTTGCAAAGCAGATCTAAAATTACACCTATTCTCAAGGAAGATACAAATCTAGGCCAGAAGGATTGCTCATTACAATGAACTCCTAGGAACTTTTCTAGCAAATGCTTCACAGGTATTCAGCGACCTAGCTGAGGAGAGGTGAGTAGGAACAGAAAAAAAAAATCAGTCTGGTTTCTCCCCACAAAATCCCAGCTTAGTTCCTATAACTGATGCCGTTTTGTTCTCCATCTCCCCAGTCCAAAGTATGTTTCAGAAGCCTCCAGTTAATTGAAAGGGTATGGCAGGGATGGGATAGAAAGAAAATTCCAGCTAGAACTGATCCTCACGACTTTCCTACCCAAGATTACATTCTAGAAAACACAAAAACACCCTTGTAGCTAACGGGGACAAAGTAAAAGCAGAAGAGAGGGTTTGCAGGGTCTCCTGGGTGAGATCCCTGTGTTCCATGTTGTCTGTCTCTGCTTGATGTATTTTTCACTTGATCAACTACCTTTACCCAGCTGCACCCCACACAGAAAGAGGACATTTCTAGGAAGTCCTGTCAGGGTTTCTCTGTTTCAGAAATACAAAATCATCCACTAAGCAGTGTCCTTTCTGCCCTCCACTTTCCCCATTCCCACAATGGCAGCAGAGATGGGCACCATCCATAGCAGCAACGAGCTCTGGAACACTTGAGGTAGAAGATAAACCCCATACAGGCACAGACAATACTTTCAGAGTCCCTCACCAACAAATCAGTTGCAAATTTCAAGCCACAAATTTGGAGCAAACCAAAGATGCCGCCACCTTCTAACGAGGGAAAAATCATAAACAGTTAAACCCAAAATAACAGAAAACAGGCAGATTCAGAGGGATAAACAAGAGGCAACAAAATTGTGTGGGCATCTGTGACTTTCAAACTCTAATATAAAACCATGACAATAATTAAAGAGGGATGGCAGTCCCCAGTGTCCCACCATTACCATTGCGAGGTAAGATCCTCAGAGATCTTTATCTGGGCAAATTTCAGCTATTCGGTGCAGAACTTCTTTGATTTCCTTCCCACTCTGCATCACACAATGCTCTTTTTGGTGTTTCCGTTCACACAGCGGGCACTGATCCCTGCTAGGAGAGGTGTCAAAACTTCTAATAAAACGACTGCTCACGCAGAAAGTCTCACAGCCAAAATTTGGGAGTCGTACAAACTCCCACACAAAGCAGGGCTGTCAGATCAGATTGCAAGGTGTCAGTTTACCCAATTCAAACCTGAGGTTCTATTAAAAAAATGCACAACAACCCCCCCTACACACACAGAGACACAAATGGAAAACGTCAATCAAAAGTAATTAATAGTTTTCCTTCCTCTTTCGCACTCTAAAGAATGCCAGGAGACAATATTCTGTGAACTCAAACGACTGATGAAGAACATTCGTTTGAAAATCAGATGCATGGTAAAATATTCACAGGCATCACCGGTGCTACCTGAAGACTATACTCCAAAAAGCAACCATCCCAAATTCCTTGGCAGTGTCTGTGCTGAAATGTGCTGCTCAGCTTAAGGTTTCAGAGGTGACAGAAGGAGTCAGTACAGATGGGGAGGACAGATGTGGGGTTAAGCCAGATGTGAGGGAACGCGCTTGGGGCCAGATTGGAGCCTTCAGCACCCACCATTTACGTCAAGCAACTGTGAATGATCTCATTTCCCAAGTCATCTAGGGCAAAATATGGCTTTGTGTAGCAGAGCCAATACTTATGGGAACTTATAAAAAATTAAAGAATCCTACTGAGCTTCATCAAGACCTGAAGAGATTTAAACCAAGCTCCTCCAAGCCAGAGTTCTTCATTTATCCACGATATCTGCATAAAAGGACAGTAGTACAAGTTAATGTCTCTTCAACTTGACATCAGACAGTACACCAAGTGCTGGACTGCTACTTTATAGTTTATTTCCAATAATTAGGTGTGGATTTACTCACAGAAGAGTATAGAGGGACTTACAAGGCTGTAGTCTCATAACCTTTCTTCCCCATTAGCCCACTGATTCCTGTGCCACGTCTGCATTTAGCCATATCATGCCTTTCAGCTGCATGTCTCAGCTCTCCTCCCAGTGCAGCCATGGATGTGTTGGATCCAGGCCACGTAGATGGAAATATATTAGTAGACAAGCAACTATGAACACAGAAAATAAAAATGATCCCATTTCCTTCATACTCCTCGCTCTGGGGAGGAATATCCCTGCTTTGGCACAGCTTTCTTCCACCTAACCAGGGAATTTTAGGAGACAGACATCCCTGTCTGGCAAAGTTATTTCTCTCCAGATGCACATCACCCTCACATGTGAGTTCCCCCTAGCTCACTTCAGCCAAGCTGGTCTGATTTAGCAAAGAGAGGCTATTAAAACTGCTGTGCAATTTTTTTCTTGCTATTTCCCACCCATTTACCTACATAGAGACATGATCCTGCAAAGATTTACATTGAAGCATTACTTACCTGAATAACCTCTTTAAAGTCAACGGAACAGCAAAGAGGGGTTTCACAACATGCATGCTGGAGTCTTTGCATGATTATGGGCAGTAAATGAGTCTACACCATTTCCTTTCACTATCTAACACCTATTTTTATGGACAGATGCCATATAACAAGTTTTGGGGTTTTCCCCAACCTTTACTTCTTTTTTTCCTCCACATTTTTTAATGTATTGGTAAAATACTCTTCCTTAATCTCCTTTGAACGGCAAGAAGTGGTGCATGATGAAGGTAGTAGCTCCTCCCAGCCTGCTTGCAGGCAATCCAATGGAAAGAGGACCACTACTCTGGATATCTTTAAAGCACTAGGCCTGTAAGTCGTTGCTGCTGTTGTAACCCCATAAAGCTCTTTTCTTTTGTTCTCTTCTTCAGCCTGGTTCCTAGTACCCTTCAGACATTTTATTGATCTTTCTCCCCCTTTAGCTCATACATGCTAATTGTACCTCTGTAGCAAAACAATCTTATTATCATGTTAATTAGTGGGAGGGTTGTTGAGGGTTTCCAGTTCATTACCTGCTAATTTCAAGATAAATGAATCCACAGGTTACTAAGTAAATAAGGTCACCTATCAAGTACTTGTAAACGTGTTTGTAAACAAGGAGGGGAGATGGGGAAGGAGAGAAAGGGAAGTGTGTTTGGCTTGGATGGTGGGAAGTAGCTTTGGATACGGATTTGGCATCCCATGCTGGGGTGACTCCATTCCCCTTGAACTCATTTGTAATGGAAAGCGAATGTTTGCTGTCCACCTGGTTCCCCAGTGGGACGTTTCCTCCCTGCAACCACTTTGTGAGCTCAAAGAGCTCTTTGTAAGCAGATTACTCATTTGGAGGTTTGGTTGATTGTTGCTGCCTTTTGTGGCGAGAGGCAGGAGTGAGGACATGCACTAGGCAATGCAGCACCAAAGGGGGAACAAAAAAGCATGGTAGTGTGAGTCACAGTAGCCTCCCCCTCCACATAGCCCAGGGTTATTCATATTGCCTTTATACACAGGGCAACAGGACAAAGGAATTCCATGGGAGAGGGGAAGTAAACAGTCAGATCCTCCGCTGGGGTAAAATGACATATTGCTTTGAAATCTGTGCCTTTACACCCCCCACCCCCAAATCTCCAGCAAAACGACTCTCCTCCAAGTGGGACAAGTGAACAAAAAGACCATGTAGAAAAGTACATCTAAACCATGGAGATTGCAGAGGTAAGTTATCAGGATTCCAAATGGAAAGTGATACTGAGCAGGCTCCCCTGGGTTCTGTCTTTGGACCATGTGCATTAAAGCCAGTGAAATAAAGAGTATGTGTATTAAATGTTCAGAGCACACCAAGCTGGGGAGGGCAGCCAGCTCCATGAAAGGAAGGAGAACAATTCAAAGAGACCTTGATAAATTGGAAGTAATCGCCTGAAAAAAAAAAATTTAAAAAAATAGGATATCTGTCCCTAGGGGCAGTTTTGGAGTCCAAGTGTGAGTAGGAATAATGTACATGAATACAGGGTGAGGCCAACAAGGTGGTGATACTTCATTATAGGGTGTGAAGAGATGAGTAGATCTCAAGTTAAAGAGGAGAGAACACTGTTATGATGTTGTGGGAAAAGCAAACATGATATTAGCACACATAAGCAAGAGTACTGCCTGCCAGACTCCTGAAGGACCTCCAGCCCATGCAGTGATGTCTGGGGCCAGGTTTAGAGGGAGAGCAGAAAGATCAGAGCTCCTGGGAATCTGGTCTGTGAAAAAAAGAGAGTGAATGAACACAATTGTTCTAACCAAGGGTCCTCAGAAATTTCAAAGATGAAAGAAGGAAACAATCTCCCATCCAGAGCCATACTGGCTGGGCCAGAAAGTGGAGAGTTTACAGCAAGAAGGATTCAGGTTAGGGGAGAAACTGAGGTGCCTATATATTTAGTGTCAATTTAGGGACCCAAGGATATCCAAGGCAGGCTGGCAGATATGATAAGGGACCTGTGGGAGACTTGTACCCTTGTGATGATGTTGTAGACTTGGCAAAATACCATAAGAGATTTTAAATGTCAGTACAGATTTGTCTTTAGGCATCTGAATCATTCCCTAGGTAAAACTTCTTAAAGCTGTGGGCAGTGAAACACTGGAGCGGTTTGATTGAGGATGCTATAAAGTCTTTATGTCTGGAGAATGATTGATAGTCTGCCTACCTTGGTGGGCTGGGATCCAGCAGATTCCCTCCCAAAACCACTTTGGGTCTTTCTCATTTTGTATCTAGGTGAGAATTCACCTGCTGAGCCTTTCTTCTGGCTGTGATGCTCATAGCTTTGAGATGAGCTATGATTCAGCATTCTATTTAACCCAGATCCTGAGTCTGTTTCAGAGGTTTGGAATGGTTCAATGGTTCAAGCTAAATACAAAATCTGGTGTTCAAGAAGTGTGGTCCAATGAGTTAGACCTGAGTAGTCATAAGAGCTACCATCCACCTTTTGCTCTGAGAGAGATGTCTGGAAACACTCTTCCAGTTTGCCAGACTTGGTTCAAATTCTATTTAAAAGAAACACTTGTGGTAAATTTCCTTTTTTTTTCCCCTGGTTGCTTTTTAAATTTGTTCTTTGTGCCAAGAGCTCTTGTCGTGTGAGTCAGCTGATCTTCTTCCACCAGCTGGATGAGCATATAGTAACTTGTATCATCAACTTCCAAGGGTAAATGATCATGAGAAACAAATTTAAAATTGCTTTTTGTTAGCATGCAAGATGGAAATAAACATCTGAATGTTTGCTAAAAACAAGTGCAAAAGCACCACGAAAACAGGCCAGACAAATCCACTTAGCTGGTTTTTTTTTTTCTCCCTTCCATTTTATTTGAAGAGCTATGGATTTTTCCTATTTTACATGAATTAGAAAGCAGAAATAGTCTCTTTTTGAGTAGTGGTTGATATCAAATGCCTGTGAACCACAGCAAGCCCTTCTTTGAACCCTGAATTGCTTGTACATTCATGTGATACCAGCAACTCAGGGATTTTTAATTTCAAAAACAGTAGTTATGAGGGATATTCAGCATGAGCTTATTATTGTAACTGAACAGCTAAAATATATGCATGAAACATCATCAAAGGGAGTTCTGCATATGTATTTATTTTATTTTCACCTGCTTGCCCTATAGGGTCAAAACAGAATTTGGGAAGCAATGCTTTCTGTGTTAAGTTTTTTTAGTGTGCTTTGGAATTTTGGGGTTGTTTTTCTGTGGTTAACTGGATAATTAATTCAATGCTTATGAAGACAGACTCAAATGTTTGCATCATCTGTTTTGGCCTCCCTTTCAAAACACCTTTAAAGTTCCTAACTGTAAAATGTAGATAGTCCAGAAGCATTGTGTTTTAACAGTCCAACTAGCATCTGAAACACTGAATTCTCCCTTCCTCTTTTTTTTTTTTTTTAATTAAGATAATAAATTGGTCTTAAATTATCCCTGAAATCAGACCAGTGTTGATTACAATGGGTCTCATGCTGTGACAGCTCAAGATGATGTTATTTTTATTCCTTTTCAACGAGATCTTAATCTCTCCCTGCGTGTAAACAAATTGTCACAGTAACCTTGTTCTTTAATCTCCCAGCTGAAGACCTTTAAAGCATTGGGAGATAACAGATCTAACTGAGATTTCATCAGCTTTCAGGCTTTTACAGATATGCCGCATGCCTCTCCCACTGCTGCAGTCTTTAAATGTTGGAGGAGAGAAGTGCACATTACACTCAAAAGCTTTCCTTAAACGTTTGAAAATAGTATCCGCCCAGCAACGTGCGATTCAGGGCTCAAATCCACCCAGGAAATTTGGATGCAGGCACAGCAAGCCAAATTGCTACCTGTTGTAGCTGGTGCAGAACTGTCCCACTGTCTCTCTTGGATCACTCCAGCTTACCCCAACCCTGCTGAAAAGGTCGATGCTGTTTTAATGCTCAGAACATCAGGAAGAAACAACAACTTGCATTTTTTTATTCTCTTCCTAGCAAAGAAAAACAAATTCAAGAGGCAGTTAGTAAAAAAAAGAATGAAAAGACATGGGGTAACTTGTTTGGGTTTTTTTCCTCCCTTCCACCTGCTGTAAATATGAACTAATTTATCTTCTGAAGCAACAGATCCATAATTATACCAAATAACCCATTACAAATGAAGTCAAAGAGGCAACAGGCAGCAAAGTTATTTGCCTGAGGCCCTGCAGCCTGTCTCCAACCCAGCTCACAAGGAGTGAGTAGTTGCCCACCCTGGGGAATCCAAACCTTCAGCCTCCCTGCTCTTCCTCGAACACTTTAGAGCAAACTCCCAGTATAGACTAACATTGATAACTGGTTTTCTGCTGAGTTCCCAAAACTCTTCCTTCCACTGGCAGGGATAACACTGTCGACACCACCTGTGAATACTTCTTTAAAAAATAATGTCAACAATCTGTACGTCAGGCTATTTCAGTGCATTCAGATGAGCATTTTTCATGTTGAGGGCATGTAAGCATCATTATTCATAGTGGTAAGACTGGGAATACTCAATAGCATCCATAAACCTGGTGTGCATTTCCTTACAGGTGAACATTATTTGTGAGTAGACATATGGGTACATTTTCCAAACACTATACAGGAGCCACTACACACACACAAAAAAATCTGTTCCTGTTAAAATGGCTTTTGCCCAGGCATCTATTGATGTTTGGAAAATGTGCTCCATTTATTTACTGGCATGCCAGTTATTTGTCTATATAACAATGTTTTCTGTCAAGTCGAAAAAAAATTTATTGTTCCTACAGTTTAAACTCTTTCATTGAAAAGTCAGCCAAAACTATTCTAAGTCTGACAGAAAGGCCTCTCTGCAAACACAGATATCTGCATCAGGTTTTCAATAATGCTGTCCCAGATTTACTACCGACTTTCATTTTGGTTTAATATGTCCCCACATCAAATTTAAAAGCACTACATAGATTTCAGAGTGTTTTAAAGTTATAGCAGGTATGTGTTAACAGCGTATAAGTACCAAATAAGTATATATACATCAATATATCTATAATGCAAATTTATTTTTATTTATTAACGTTACCATCAATTGAGAACTTCTTCTTTACTCCTGGATGTTTGGCTTCCTGAAAAATCTGAGTAAATAAGTACCTTTCAGAAGGAAAAGAGGCAAAACAAAAGTGAAGAATCCTAAGCTGTTGACAGGCACATTACACCCAAAATTTCTTCGTCAGGAATAACAAAATTATTCAAGAGTAATACCAAAAAATAATCAGATTTCTCAGAATCAAGTTATTCTGCAAATGTCTCTCAAGTTTTTTCAGACTAACAACCACAAAAAGAAAGCCAAAGAAAAATTAATCTGATGATAGAAATAGTTGCCCACAATAGGTTTGAAACAGTTTTTGTTCAGAATATTTTATACTGAAATTCCTTCAGTTGTATTTTTACCAGCTTCTGCCATTGAAAAGAAAAAAAAAGGTAAATGGACATGAGCAGCTCAGGAGTGTTTCCAGAGAATCAGTTACTTGTAGTTTTCCAAAAATATTTTGACTAGAGAATAGGAAATATTTACTTAGTTATTTGCCAACAGCTGGTTAAGTGGAGCTTGGGAATATTTACCAGCTAAAGTTTGAAACTGAACAGCAGCAAGCACTGCTTGCAACATGAGAGGGAAATTGTTATTCCTTGGGTTTAGATTTTTAAATTTCTGTAGGTTTATTAAAAAAAAAAAAAAAAAATCTCACAAATGGTGCCATGGTTGAGAGAGGTTTGACTGCTCTAGAGACAAGTTCTCTCTGTGACAATGTACTTCTGACTACAGGCCAAACTCAATTATTGGGTGTCCCTATTATTTCCATCATCCCTGCCACGTGACAAGAGAAGGGGCAGCTTTTAGTAAAACCTAAAAATCCAGGGCAGGAATCTGGCCCTTCACAGCTCTAAGAGAAGACAACTAAGTTATCCCACTGCAGCAGAGCCAACTATCCCTTCCTCAGCTACTTTGCTATGGATAATTCCTACCTGTTTTAGACACGTGAAAAAATACTTAAGACACTTGTACTATCACACAAGGCTGCCTCACTTCTATCCTTACAACATCCACAGGTTACAGGGCAATAGAAAATACACAGTTTTTCCTGCACTCTGAAACGTGTTCCCAAGTCACTAAACATCCATCCTTTCTCCCTTTAATCTTTCTGGAAAGAAAACCTCCCTGATAAAACATCATTAAAAATGTATAGTGGTTTTAAGAGCTAAAGGAAATGGCTTTAAATGTAAATATCATCCAGAGCCTCTGGTTTAGGTTCTGAGGCTGCAGTTCAAGTCCACACACTTAGCACCATCTATTTCTTCTCCTAGCAAGGGCTAGCAAAATACCACAGCTTGAACTCAGCATAACTTGTCTTGCAACTTCTGTAAGAGAGAAGATCAATTTTCTCCCTGAGCAACAGACTAATTCATCAGCAGAGCAGAGACTAAAATGTGGCAAGAACAAATAGCAGAGAGCAGAGATAGGGAGAGGAGGGAAGAGAAGGGACTTGGGGGGGGGGGAAATAAAGGCAAAGCAATTTGCTAACAAGCAATGCACCCCGGTGGGGTCCCCAGTTCTGTGTCAGCAGGGGGGGAAGAGGCTGCACCAGTGTGTAACCCCACACTACTCTTTGCATAGCAGTGAGGTGCAGAGGTGGAGTAACTGCCTCCCAGGGACGGGCTGCAGAGCAAGGCTCTGAGCTGTCATTTACTAAGCCCTTGGCACGGGTTTGCCTTTCTCATCCAAACACATCCTTTGCTCTCCTTACTGTGTTTTGAGCCTTCTGAAAGGAGGAGAGAGGGGTATCTCCATCCACCATGCTGAACCGACTTCCCTGTGGTGCTGCCAAGACAATTTTAAAGCAGATAGTGGAGATGATTACTTAA
Source organism: Merops nubicus (assembly GCF_000691845.1). NCBI lineage: Eukaryota > Metazoa > Chordata > Aves > Coraciiformes > Meropidae > Merops > Merops nubicus. Next base: position 205,510 of record NW_008602668.1, on the reverse strand, counting down.
GTGAATTTACACATGATGGCAAATAACTATGCTTAATAAAACTGAGAGGGCCTTAATGATTTCATTTTGGTGATTTAATTTATAAAAGCAAAGCTTAATCATTTAATAGCATCATTAAGAAAACACCACAGGAAGTTTAGAAATAAAGAATCATCCGTATCTCCTGAGAAATGAGTTTTCTTCTAACATTCAGCTCATGACAAAATAAAATGGAAAGCTTACAGCTTCTTAAATAATTGCACTTGAAATATAAGCAATCCCTAAAGAATCCATTCAGCTTCATCTTCTGCAGCACAGAATTGTCTTTCTGTTCACCACAGTGTGAAAGAGGCTTCACAAGTGAGAGAGATCACTAGTGATGGGAATGCTTGCATATTTTTGGGGGGTTAAAGACTACTTTGTGACCAAAATGCAACTGTCAGAGCAATTAAAAATAAGTGTTTGTTTTGAAAGCAGCAGTTTATAATCAAATCGTGTTCTGTCACCACATTTAACAATGGAAACATCCCAAACACACCCACAGCGTGTGCACCTGTGCCTGCGTGTGCACACACAAGTGTGCCCGAGTTCCCAATGGAAATCCCCAAGGACTGGGTTAACCAAGAGTTTGCACTGGGGTAATGGAAAATATGACCTCATTAGCACTAGGTTTGTCATTTGCTCCATAATACAAAAGTAAATTACAATGTATTAATGCAGTTAGTGTTGTTTTTAATGTGCACTGGGATACAATAAAAGTTTTTATTGGGGAAGTGTGATGGCATGTTTTCACTACAGCATTAGCACTGCTCTTCTGATAGGGCGGCCAGTCGTATTACCCAGTGGAACACTTCTATAATGATGTAGTAAAATTTGACTCTGATATAGTAAAATCTGTTTATGGCAAAGCTGCTTTTTCACACAATTGGACTGGGGCAGGGAGCAGAAAGGACATAGCTAAAAGGATCCTTTTCTAATTGTATTTTCACAGAGAATGCTCAAAACCAAACAAACAATCCTAGGCTTCTAGCCTGCCCAAAGGAATCACCATGCCCTGCTCCCCAGTTCCCTTTGCATAGTTCCTTCGATTCCTCAGTTCATCTCTAGGTTTGTCTCCCAGCAGCTGCCATAAATTAGTGTCCACATCTTGGTGAAGGAGCCTAAACAGGAGTATTGTAACTTAACACACTTTTAATAGGCTTGTCACAGAGTTTTGCATGTGCAGCTCAGGCCATGTAAAACAACCTCAGGCACATTTGTGGCTTATAGAAAGGGAAGGTGATGGTGGAGAGCAGGGGGTGGGGTGGGATCCTTACTGAATACAGAGCTTGCTTGTGTTTGTAGAACCACTGGCAGCCTGTACCCTCCTACCCATGCTCCTTTATTACGTTACTCAGAACAGGTTTGTGGTACTAATGAAGGTCTGCAGGTGCTATTTTTAAGCCATGATTTTGCCTTTCCCTCTTTCCTAGCTGGACAAAGAATGTTTCATGCGTTTAAACTTGTTCTCATTGGTCTTCCTAGGTAGTGGCTGGCAATGAATAGCTCATCATGATGCCCCAACAGACTTCAGATTACAGCAGTTGCAGCTGTCTGTCCAGCTTCCCATCACAAGCTACTCTCCACAATTACATTGATTTTCAAAATCTCGTTTCTTAACTGAGGCTGAATCTGTGTTTCTGTAGCAGTAACCCAGTAGAAGCTAAGCCTGGGCTAAAGGTACCAACCTGCACCATGGCAGATGTCTGGGTTGCCTCCAGAGGAGATGTTGGTGTCTGGACTGGAAGCTGTCATGGGTGGAAAACGTGGCCTATTGCAGCAGCAGCAGCATTTCCCATCCCTCCCTGAAAAAGCAGCAAGAGGCTTGAGCCAAAAGCCCATCCACTGCCTCTCTGCTCTTTTCCTTCCCCAAGATCCAACGTTTCATTTTTGGAGAAACTAAACTGGATTTTGATTTTGCTTCATAGATGCATTGAACCAGCTTGAATATCCCTTTGGAGGGCTGTATGAGAACAAGAGCTGGAGAGCAAAATTTGCCAGGACAAAGTTGTGAGAAGCATTCATTAAAACAAAAAGAAGATAGTCATAAAGTCCTGAAGAAGGCTTTGTAATGAATGGACCTAACTAGCCTGTGCCTGTGGTTCTCTTTCTAGTCTAGTGACAGTAGTTGAAAGTTATTTATTTGTTTGTAATATACTTTTCCACTGAAACACTTTAGTAATAAAGAGACATGAGGGGAGACACATTAGAAAGTATGCCATACATCAAAATGAAAAGTACCACATAAGCTACATGATAAACGTAGGATAAAATGTACTTTGTTTTCCACAAGACAAAGCAATAAGGAAAATGCTGTGTCTGGAGTAATTCTGAGCTTGGAACTTCTGCTGGTTATTTATTTTTATTAAGCAAATATACAATCCTGTAAATGTACCTCATGCTAACTAAACAAGAATAGCATACAGTCCTGCTTCTGAGAAGTTCACAGCCCAGCGTGGTCGAGACACTGAGCAGGACAGATAAAACGAGAACCTATGATTCAGGGAAGGATTGAGATGTTTTAGGTGAAAACAAGCAGAATTTATAGAAACAGCAAATAATATGGTATTGAAACTCCACATAACCATTAACAGGTATAAACATATTTCTTCTCCTTCCCATTTATTGATTTATTCCCTGGTGGCATGTTGTCTAAATCCTACATGGTGAGTCCTGAACCAAAGACATCCTTTGTGTTATTTGTCCACTGCTTAGCACTGCTAGGGTCTGATCTTTCACCAGGGTCTTTTCTATTTCTTTTGCCAGCATATCCAGCATATCATGAGCAGATCTGAAGATGAAAGTGAGAGGAGAAAATCACCTGCAAGTCAAAAGTCAACAAAATCTGAGAGTGACACTAGGGGACTCTGATTGGGGAGGAACAGAGAGTCAAAGCAGGGGCAGAGGCAGGAGTTATCTACTTCTCTTACCTATTTGCTTAGGAGCTCTTGTAGTTTTACTTGTAAATGCACAAGGAGAAAAAAAAAAAAAAGGGAAAAAGTTATTTTGACTTACAAAAGCGTGGAAAGGTCATTAGGAAGACTTGAGAACCAATAAAGCTCTTTAAATCCTTCCTACTTGTAATGCATAGAGCAAAGCTTACAGGAAAGCTGCAGCTAAGAAAATTACAAATGGTAATGCTATTATTTGGCATATAGTTGCCAAAGGCATTCAATATAAAGATTTTACAGAGGTGTCAACTGATATATAGCAAACACACAAACAGTCTCCAGCACTGTAACATATGCAAGGAGAGCTGAGGCTAAATATTAAGCATATGAATTATATATTCTTGCAATGCAAGGCTGAGAAAATGCTTGCTGTGCACCATAGTTAAAATGAGCAATAAATACCAGGGTTAATGCTGGCAATGTCTTGTTGTGGAAGGTTCCTCTAAGGCCCCCTCTCCCAAGTTTGCGTTTCAAACCATTTTCTGCTGTGTTGGATAATGAAGTGATTAGACTGCTCCTTTCTGAGACTGTTACATATTTAAAACAGGTTCCACCGCTGCCTCATTTTAAACATCAGAACCTGTTTTGGGCGCCAGAAATGTGAAACATGAACATCAATAGCTTTCTCCTGCCAAGATAAGACCTTGCTGCAGAAGCCAAACATATGTCTTTCTTTCTCTCCCCGAGGAGGTTTCTGGATAAGGAAGAGGTGTGTCTGTACCTGAGCTGCTTAAAATGACTCAGCCCCCATATGGACCTTTGGTAAACTTCCCTTTGCTCTTTCTCTGCGAGGCAGGGAGAAATTTGGGTCTCAAAGTTTTTGCCATCTGGGTTTAAAAGGCTGGGTCTGCCTGAGATTGGCCACCCTGGTAAAAGAGGGTTTAGTTGCTGGGGTCTGAGCCCCGTGGTAGGTGCAAGCCCTTACGGAGGCATCTTTACAAGGCGCTTTGCTTCCTCAGGAAGGGTCACCCCAAGGTTTGCCCTTTGAAAGGAGCAGCAGGACTTCTGTGATAAAATGCACCCTGCTTCCCTTGGACCCGTGTCAGCGCCAGCGGGATTCACTGAGGGAGGCGATAGCCATGCAAATGCAAAGCACTGCTGGTTTTCCAAGAAAAGCTCTCAGGCTGGGCCAGGAAAAATCAGGACCTTGCTTTGCTGAGCAGCCAAGGTGCTGCCTTTGCCACCTCTGGAGGGCTGAAGTGCTGCCCACGCTTGGTGCGCTGGGCGAGCGCCTGCACAGACAGCTCGCGCCAGCGGGACAGGGCACGGCTTTGC
>NW_008602668.1:189124-201235 GCF_000691845.1 Merops nubicus | reverse complement strand
TCAGCAGGCTTGCCCAAAAGGCAAATTAGTTCTCGCAGCTCAAGTTTAATGAACAAAAAGTGCTCGTAGTAACCAGACCCTCGCCTCCCTCAAACAAGGTGGGGTAGTGTCAGGGCAAACTCAGCTGGGGAGCTGAAGAAAGATTTTCCTCGTGTTTCGCTCTGCTTGACCGACTCTGTGCAACCGAATGCAGGTCTGCTCCACCCCTGGCTGCCTTCCCTGCTGTCTCTGCAGAGGAGAGAGACACCTGAGACAGCTTTTCTGCCCGTGGAGCAGGATGTGTGCCCTCCTGCCGTGACTGCCACCGTGTTCTCCTCCTCTGGGGCACAGAGAGCACCAATTTCGTGTCGTGCCCTCACAAGACAAGTGACATAGCTTAGCAGCTCCCCACCCTGGGCTGCTGGCTCCCAGCCCTGGGACACTCTCTAGAGAGAATTTCAGCCCCTAACCAATACTTTTCAGCCAAGCCATCAGCTGAGATTTCTTCCAATCCTCTCCACTTTACAACGCAGTGTATGCAGGGCTCTGCCCATCCTTGCCCACTAGACACTTGCTCATGCCTTGCAAGTTCAACCCAAAAGGCACAAGAAAATATAAATCAAGTAACCCCAAGAATTCTGTCTGAGTGCAAAAAGTCTCAGTGTTTCTGTTTTATTTCTTCAAACATGTGTCATCAAAATCAGCACCCATGAGGGCCCCCATGCTGTAAGGACTCAGAGGGACTCACACTTGGGCTGAGGGATGGTGGGCACAAAGCTGCAGGGTGATTTCAGCTTAACTCTTTTATATATAAAAGGCCTTATACATGGTCTGGCCATATGTATACAGCAAATCCCTTCCCAAGCACTAAAATACAGCCTGTTCTGAAGTTAAAACAGCAGTAAGAGAATGCAGACCTGGATAGACACAAGAAACAGCTCCAAGAATACAGAGGGGTTTGAGCAGGGAAAATGCTTGTTGCTTCACGGGATTTTGGCTCTGTTGAAGGGCCAGGGCTCCTAAATCTTCAGAATCAGCACCATCCAATATTTAAGCAGTTAGGCACTGACAAATAAATGCACCATTTAACTGCCTCTTATTGAAATTAATAGGAATGAATCATCCTGGCATTTTTGAAAAATCTTTCTGAAGCAGCTTAGGTGCCTAAATATCTTTAGCAGCAGAGACCTAAGCAACTTTTCAAGTCCTAGTTAGCTGCTGCTTCCTAACGTGTCTCATAGCACTAAATCACGTGGAATAAATGGGGGTTTTAATGAATGTGAGAGGCTGGGGCTTCAGCTGCCAAATTTCTCTTAGATTTGTGCAAAATGTGGCTGTAGCTGTGAAGCTGGTTTTCCCTCAGCCAGCTGAAAGTCGGGCAAAAATGTTGCACCCAAATTCTTCCAGCCTGTTTGCCAGGATAGAACACGAATCCGTTTTATTGCAGTGCTGCTCCTGTTGCCTTTAATTCCCGTGGTTTCCTGGTGCTTTTTTGATACCTTCTGGTACCCTGAGGATGCAATGACCCCAGCTGCTTCCCAGGGAGGCCACACCAACGTCTGACATCCTCTCTGCTGTGCCATAGCAGCACACAGCAAACCACAGCACTGCATGCCCCCCAAAATGCTGATAAACAAGACCCTTCTTCACACAAGCTTCCTCTTATTCATGCCTTAAGCTCCTGATGAGTTTGAAATAGCTCATTAGCTCCATGATTCTCCCTCAGAGACATCTAGCCACCAAAAAATCCAAACTGCTGCAAGCACAGGGGTTAGAGGGAGATGAAGAATGGCTGCCAAAGCGAGAAAGAGCAACTGAATCACTGCTGCGGTCATGAGCTTGTTCTCAGCCAAAGGCTTTAGTCCATCAGAGTTGCTGTGAGAAGAGAAGTGGAGGGAAAGCATTTGGGAATGCTTTGCATCCTTTTGTGTTTGATTTTGGATGTCTTGGGAGGCACAGCACATTCAGATCCCAATGTCATTGTTTAAGGGGTTGTTTGTTTTCATTCCCCTCCTCCCTACACAGAAAATTAAATTTGGCACACAGAGACCGGGCACTGATGACTCTTCAGGGATAGAGTTTTATTACATTTAGGAGACAGTCAAAATAGTTTTTGACATTATTTTATTCTAGGAATTATAACTGAGACCCTAAGGGATGGAGACACGCAAAGCCCACAGCAGAGCAGTGGGAGCTGCTGATTGCCCAAGGCTCCTTTAAAATCCCAGATTATGTTATGGATATAGTCACACAATTGAAAGTGATCCACTTACCACAATTTAACTGGTTACTGCCTCTCAGATGAGGCATGGGAACCACTTTCCTGGGCTGAGCAAATGTGCTAACTTAAAAGTTGGGGTGCTTTAAGAGCACACGTGTGGTTGCTGAGGTTCTGTCGATGGGTGGTTGCTGGTGGTGCCACAGTCATTCAGCCATCTCACCCACATGCCTACACCTCACAGAAAGGAGAGGTTGGCTCATCTCAGAACAGCTCTTCTAAGCTTCAAACCTGTGGTGGCCTCAGGGTGTCTGCTGCTGTGCCTGGGTGTGTGGTTCACCACGCTGCAAACCAGCTCTAAAGGGTGACTGAAACAAATCAATGGGTGAAAGGCAGAAGGCAGGAATAATAATAAATAGGATAAATAACAGGTAACTAACACATTTTCTACAGCTGCTGGCTGTCCAGAGTTGTGATTCTTTACTAAATTAGAGGGAGAATTGCTCCATTGTGAACATATAAATATTTGCTATTATCAAATTGCTCCTTCAAACTCCTTGCAGTTTTATTTTGGGGAGAAAAACGGTGTATGCCCTAATCTTAGCCTCTATTTGCACGTGGTTGCAACTCTGCCTGTGTAAAAAACTCTCCATAGGTTAAAAAAAAAATCCCAAAACTTAAAATGTGAAGGTATCTTTCTTGGAGAAACTTGCATTGTTTAACATTTGGAAAATCTAAAGCAAACTCTCTATAGTTTTTTGGCTGGGAATCTCAGCTGGCTACTTGAATTAAACTGGCCAGCTACATCTTTTCCACAGCTCTGTATGCAGTTAATAACAGTGCTATTTTGAAGTTAGCCAATTCCTGTCCTCTGAAAGTCTCACAGTGCTTTTGAAATGTAGCTAGGTGCTATTATTCCCATGGAGTGGCTCAGAATAAACTGTGAAGAAAGTAAATGATTTGCTGAAGGTTACAGAGTAAACTAATGGCAGAGCCCAAATTTTCCACGTCCTAGCTTATTCCCAGGAATAAGCCATAATATGCCAGTGTAATCCAATTTTGGGTCCCAAAATGCTATATATTCCCTTCAGGAGGCATTTGAAGGCTATTCATTTCAGCCCTTCCTTTAGCACATGGCTACTATGGAATTGAACTGGAGGCTTTCCCATCTCAGATAGCCACATGGTAGACACGTGTCCCATGTCATGTGAGATGGGAGCTGCTGTGGGACTCATGAAAAAAAAGAAAAAAAAGAAAGAAAGAAAAAAGTAGCAGGAATTGACCGGAGCATCCCAAAATCTGGCCAACAGCTCACTCCCTGCCCAAACCAAAATATCAGCCAGAGAAGAGGGCTGCAGAGAGCAGGCTTTAAGAAGGATAAATTGTTGTGATGGGCTGGGAGCTGTAGATATGACACTTCTGTTCTGGCTAATACACCTGCCATCATTCACTGTGTTCATTATCACAACAGTTCTTGTATTTTTATTCATCAGTGAGAGCGAAATGACCGAGCCTCTTGATGCCTTTGTCTGTGAAACACCTTTGTCTGCTGTTTTTGTATCACCTTTGCCATCACAGCTATAACAAATCACCTTGTTAATGTTACAGTGCTTGTTCCCGTGGCCCAGGGTGATCCCTTGTAGACTGGTGGGCAATACTCACAGAACTATAATCCGCCGCATTTTCATGCAATTAGTATGCGGCAGAATTGTTCTCAGATACTCACACACATACAAAAAGATTAAATAAGACCCATTTAATGTCACGAATTGTCCTGTTAGGAGTTAATGAGGTCTGGTAGGTTGCCAAAGTCCGACATACAGAAAGCTCAGGCAGGCCAGGAGGGGGAAAAGGAGGAGCCGCTGGGTTCAGCCAGATAGACATTGAAGTGCAACAGCTGTGCCTTGTCTTTGAGGAGAGGATCAAGTAGAGAATATGAGATAGGCAAACGTTGGCTTAAACTTTCTTCTCTCTTTGATTGTCCTTGGACATCTGCCTCGTCTCCTGTCAAGAATGTTTGGCAGCTGTGAGCCCAGAATAACACTGCTGCTCAGCCAGGACGCTATCGCCGTCGTCTAATACTTTAAGCCAACTAGTCTCTGCTGTGTGCCTTGACCGATCCTGAACTATGCTAATGCCTTGAGCTAACCAGGCTTTGGAGCAGCCCCTGAACCACACAGAAGTAAGGTCTGGGGTTTATTTTCCTCACGTGCTAATTGGCTTTAATTGTTGGCCAATTGGATTTCAAGTTTAGAAAAGGGTGCCCCAGACAAAAGGAAAAGTGTTAACTCAAGACCGTGGGAGAGACAGGCCATTCTGTTCAGTTTCTAATGGAGCAGACTTTATGCAGATGCATAAGTCTCAGGGCAATGGCTGTCCTAGAAAGATTTCTCAAGCATAACCAATGTGGTTTCCTATAAAATATAGGCTTCCATATAAGCTGAATGTCATTAATTTTCAGCTATTTGCTGGAGTGTAAATTCCCATCTTTCAGAACCCAAGAGTTCGTCGCTTTGCCTCAGAAATAAAGGGGTAGGTAAGATGAGCACCAGATAGATTCTGGTATTTCAGTTGGTTTAGGCAGTGTCTTGGAGTAGAAGTGCTTCTGCAAAAGCCAGCATTCCTTTTGTCCCCACATCTGTGGCGAGAGAGTAGGAAGAAGGGTTTCCATCCTATAGGTACCCCAACACTTGTGTAAGAGAAACAAGGCCTCTCAGAATAAGAAGGGCACTCAGGTTCTGCACCCATTCAGTTTCTGAACAACATATCACAGTGTAAGATCCATTCCCTGGTGACACCAGCTTTATTGCCACTGCATTTCCATTTATTTCAAAGGAGTTCATGGGAAAAGAATCAGGCCATGTAAATACACCTGTAAGATCAACCAGCCTAAATGATTTCTCTGTAATCTTTAATGCACGTGTCCTCCCAACATCCCTGGTAGATAGAGTAGTGCTATTATCCATCTTTTGCCAAGGGCACACAGGGGGAAACCCTCCGAGGTACATGGGATCATAAATACCTATGAAAATATGTGCTAGAGAGTCTAAAGGCCAGCTTTTCAAAACTAAATTAATAGGATTTGGGCACTTAACCTGCTTAAGCACTTATAAGAACTTGCTGAAGAACTACTGAAAACCTGATCAGAAGTGATTTTCCTAGGTTGTATCAGCTGGTTTTTGCAGAGTAGGAATCGATGTCCTAAAATCCTATGATAGGAATTTAGTGCCATTAAGACCCAACCAAGCTCCTGAGCAAAACCTCAAGCAAATCCTCATCATTATCACTACATAAAACATCTGGGAACAGGAAGAGATTATAGCATCGTTAAGATCTGCTGATTGGCAGTGAAGTTTTCTGCCTCCCTTCATTTTATGAAGTGCATCCCTTAAACAAAGCTCAGTTCAAACCTTTTTCACTTGCTCATCCAGATGAAGGCAGAGTGATGCTGTTACACAGAAGCAGCAAGTTGTTTTCAAAGCTGTGCAACACCCATTACTGAATGTTTATTAATCACATCTCAAATCTTCTCTTTGACACGATTCCTCAGCTGGTTTTGGAGGTCCCTCTGCAGTGAAGGACCAGATTTTCTTCCCTTGCTTCTCGTTTTTGAGTACTCCCCAGCCAGGACAAAAAGATGGTGTTTGACCCTAACAAGCCAATGAAGAATTCTCTCTTTCTTTCTTTAAGAAAAGTTATGATTATTGGAGGTCGTTACAGTCAAATTTCAATTTACAAATAGTCTTTGCAGGGCTAAAGCTGGTGATACTACATTTGTCAGACTCCTTAATTCATAGCAGTAGACTGAAGTTAATGCATAACAAGAATTTTTTGAAAAAGTGAAGATTCTGTTGAAGATCCATGCATTTTTCAACAAGCTACACCAGAAGCAAGGATAGATAATAAACTGTTCAGGCATGTGCTCGTTCTCACACAAAACTTAATGAAGTTTTTCCCAGCCTTTGAGTTCTAGGGCAGTTGATACATCTCCTGCAGTGCCTTTATCCTCATAGTCCAGGACTGCCTTTATTGGAGCAAATACAAAATTGTTCAAGCCTAAGCATGATCACATGAACCCTTAGGTCTCAATCTCTGATGCTGTGGTTCAGGATATTGAAAAGTTCAGCTACACGTTTCCCAGTCGGATGCATTTTGCTCACTCCAGATGAGAGCACAGCTGAGAATGCCAGACCAGCACACAAAAATGTTCTAGCAGGAGTTCCAGCTGGGACAAGAAATAGAACTGTTATAAATCTCTTGACTCATGTTTGTAACAGAAGTACAGGTAATTTGGATAATTCAGACAGGGGGCTGCCTTATCCAAATGAAGCTCAAGCTATGAACATCTTGACCCCTTTCCTTGTAAAAAAGGTTTTCAAGAATAAAAAGAAGGGTTTTAGTTCCACGCTATCTCCTTACCCTGTGTAAACTGCTATAACAAAAGCAAAACTAGAGGAGCTAAGCAGGGGAGTGACAAATTCATCAAGTTCCTCCCTCTTAAATCTAGTGCCTAGTGATAATAACATGCTCTTCTCCATGAAACACGATATTCTTTCCTGGTTTACAAAGCACCAGGGAGGAACATAGTTGCAAAAACTTCCAGCTACAGTGAATCTGACCTGGACTCCTTGTCTTTAGGGGCAAGACCTAACATCAGCCTCCCCAGCAGTTCAGAGACACCATGGGATTAGCACTGAGGGACTGTGCTGGCTCCCGAGCAGCCACACGGGCAAGGCTGGGTCAGTGCTCCTCCCTGCTGCCCACTGGCATCTCGCCCTCTCTGACAGCATTCCTGGGCAGCAGATGCTGCCTGTAGGAATGAGCTGCCCAAACTAATGCACTGCTTCTTTGTCAAGCCCTATCTTCTTCTTCCAAGAGCATCTCAGCATCTTCAATGTGAGGAAAAAGTGGTTGATAGCTCTGGAGATGAGACTATCACAACGTGCTTCCCCTGCCTACTTGTTTCCACCGGGGACTGTCCCAGTTTGGCTCCCTTCATGTCCTACCCTGCAAGAGATCACAGGGCCATCACTGAGGAAAGCTGGGCACTAGACACGTCCTGCAGCTAGTCAGCACGTCGCTGGGCTTTGTCAGGAGGGCTGGCTGCAGGCTGATGCCAGTCACCTGCTCTGGCAGGGCGGTGAAGTGCGCTGCTTTCTGTGCTCAGCCGCGAGTGGCAGATGCTAACAGACACCAGAAAGCCCAAATTGCCAGCCCGGCCTCTCACTGACAAATTACACCTTCACCACAAACATCTCGGCGTGTAACTCACCCCCCAAGCAGAGCACCGGCCTCCCCTCTTTGCACAGGCACCGTCCTTCCAGGTGGATTATTTTCCACTCAAAGACTGATGCCTGCAACAGCAATCTTGAAAGTCTCCTGCTATCTGCTTCTCACTCTTCACAAGACAAGACAAGACCACCCAGTGATTCTCCTGAAGAAATATTACACCAGCCTGTGGGCCGGCGTGCCTGAAATTGGCCCAGGGAGCATATCAACAACAAGTTACCCAGCTTAGAAAACACAAGGGGATTAATAACTTGGACAGTGTGCTGGAGAAAACTAAACTCAGAAACAATAACCCATCCAAACTCCATCAGAATTTTAATCTTTTAGCTCCATAGCCCAATAAATCCTTTCCATAGTGACTCATTGTTGCCCTGATCTTCCTTAAAAAACACACGGTGGAAACAGTGTAACATTTTCCTTTCTTATTGCTCTCCTTTGTAAAACCATCTTTCCTTGTATCTCGCTGCCATTTGCCTGTTAGTCATGGGCTTCACTCCTGAATGAGCCACTTAAGAAATGTTACACTGATGTCAAATTGATACATGTCTTGTGAATGCTTTATACTTTCTCTTTATTTAATGGGAAAGAACAGTGTTCAGAACTGATAAAAAAATTGAGGAATTTTCACTGTTAACTTAGTTGAAATGCAATGTTTCTGTTGAAACCAAATTAAACTTTACAGAAATTAAGGTATAAGAGTTGATCAAAGGCCACAGACATTTTATGTTTCTGATTCTTTTTTTTTTTTCTTCTTCATTTGTCCCTTTTGGAGAAATTAAAGTTCCGTGTAGAGGAATTTTGTGTAGAGGGAGATATTTACACATCTTAAGAGACCATCAAAACACATTTTTAAAATAATTCCATTGCCAGATCCAGTAAGCTACAACTGCAAATCAGTGGGTTTTGCCTGCAAACTCCAGCCTAGAAAAGTGTTTTCCTGGATATTTCATATCTGGGAGCCCAGTTCTATAAATCAGCCCCTGAGGAAGAGTGACTAGATTTTATACAAGTTGTGAGCAGGCAGAGTGGCAACAAAAGGAATGAAGAACAAAAATAATATTGTCCTGAGAATTAGCTGTCTATCTCAGGCTGCTCCCTTCCACAGGATACCAACAGCAATTGCAAAGCCCACAGAAGACTTCATGAAGCCCCTTCTCTAGCAGACATTGCCTTTTCAGCATGAACACACCTTCTGTGGTAATGTCATAGTAAGTGAGTCTTAAATCTAAGTTTCTAATTGTTTTGAGTGAGGGCATGAAGATGTCATTACAGTGCCCCAGGAGCAACGCAGGGAAGAAACTGAAGTCCTTGTTGAAGCTGTGCTGCAAAGGTGGAGCCCTGAGCACATGGGCAGCCTTATATAACTGCTGTATCATCCCCCTTAGGCTTTAAGCAGCCAGCTTACATTTTGAAATTCAGCCTTCAACACATAACAGAGTCTGTGACCACCCTCCTATAGAAAACAAAATCCTGCTTATTTTGGCAGATGTTCTTTTTCCCCTTTAAAGCACGCTATTCTATTTTCTCTCTGACTGTTTAGGGTATTTTTCCTAAGCATAACGTTATTGTGGGTTTAGCCTGAGACATGAGTCAATCCCCTCCTTTAAAGCAAACTGATTTCTCCACTCCTTTCCCTGTGATATCTATTTTGGAGGCTCTCAACTCCCCGGTGGGCCAGTGGGACATCCCGCAGCCTCTTTATGGCTGGTGGTCTGCAGGAGGGAATAGGATTACATCTCTCAGCAGCCAATGGTGCTGCCTGTGGGTTCAATAAACGGGCTTTAAAAAAAAAAAAAAAAAAAAAAAAAAAAACACCAAGAAACACACACACAGCATGTCCTTCTTACTCTGCTTTGCATGGTGTGATTGAACCTGCAGAGCCAGTGGGAGCAAGTTCTATAGTGATAACGGTAACCATTGACTTTCCCTTTCCTGATTTCACCTCTTTCATTATGTTGGAGAGCTTTGTTCCAGACTAGGAGATTATGCAACGGGCTGAGGAGGAGATGTGACTTCAGTGAGATATAGCACACAAAAAAGTGTGACAAATTGTAATGACAGGGGCTCCGATGGTAGCTTGTGATGGAGTGAAATTAAATCCCTAACCAAACAATGCAGCATTATGCTATATTCTATAGGCATCCTTGTTGAGGGTAGATTGAGAGAAAAAGAGACAGGCAAAAAGAAAGATGCACACATACTTTCCCCATCCATGTTCCCAACTAGCCCTTTCCCCTGGTGTCAGCTTGGGAGTAAACAACAACAACAAAAAAAAACACTTTAATGCTGGGGTCCAGCTGTAGGAGATGTGTGACACGGTGTAACGGATTGAAGAGATGCCCAGAGAACACCCACAGACTGCAGGGCAGGGCAGAGACGTGGCTGGGACCGCCTGGCTCCATACCTCCACACGCAGCATCCCAAGTCATTTGCCCTCCTTCCTAATTAAAGTGCTCCCTGAGGAGTGCTGGAGGAGGAGGATGTGTACATCTTTGTACTCGGCTGCTCCAAACTTCCTTGGGCGATGCCGAAGGGTGAGCCTGATGGCTTTTTTCATGCTAAATAACTGACCTAGACGGCCTTACTGCCCCATTCATCTCTTCTACATAAACAAACTATTCATTCTCTAAGGAATAGGTGCATCTGTTCGCTCAGGCCAGCTCCTGAGGGAAGCCAACAAGAGGCTTGACACTATTTAAGGAAGAGCACAACATGCTGTTAGAGTATCTTTGCTGTCCTGGGGCCATCCAGGTGTTAAATCACTCAGTGGCCTCCAAAGGGTCCAGATTCAAACACTGAAACAAAAGGCAGAGATGGGGCAGGAGGGCAGCAGATACCACAGCTCACACTCCTCATGTTTCTCTGTGGCTTGCTAGGGTTTTCAGGAGCAGTACATTGACTGGATGGAAAATGAAGTTGACTCTAGGAGGCAAGGAGCACTCAACACGCTGCAAACTTATGAGCTGGTCAGCTTTACTAATGTTCTCAGAGTAACACTCTTGTGGGGCTCCTGAGCTTAGTTACCACTGGAAAGAAACAATAGTTCAAGCTGTGAAATGTTTTACATTCAACTTCCACCTCTCCCCCCCCTCTTCGGTGGAGTTGCCATGAGCCCAGACTTTAAAAACATTTCAGACTTAAAAGGTTAAGATTTAAGTGCTGCTGATTTTATCTGGGCTTTTAACTAACATAGGCAGGTGGATTAGAGATATGTGTACAATCTCCACTCTAGACACTTGGGTAAATATGCACAAGTGCTGAGTGAGCCAAGGAAGGAATCTGATGTTATTGTCTATTAATTTGAAAGCAGAGATTAAAGAAAGTGCAGAAATCAGTAGTGTAAATATCAAAAAGGATTTCCATTTATATGTAAGAACATTACTCTAGCAGTCTGGCTATTTCAAATAACATGAAAGCTTTTTTTTTTTTTTTCAGAGCAAAAAGAACTGTGAATTTGTTTAAATTTACATATTTTTCTCACTCTTTGTTTGCAGGAATGGTCGCCATGCTTGCTGCTAGGAAGCTCTTTGCTTGACAGGGCTGGGTTTTGTTCAGAGGCTGCATTTGGCTGGAGGACCTAAAACCAGCAAAAGTATTTCACAAAGTTACACGACAAGCAACTGGGCCAGGGTTTCCTCCTCCTTGTGTTCTTCTTTATCCAGTCGTGTTAGTGATGGTTTATTTTCCTTTTTTTATTGTCATTCCACAACAGCTTGAAAACAGATTCTGATTTTCTACTAGCTTTTTTTTTTTTTATTCAGAAATATTAATGAAAGCTTGGCAGAAATTATATGCAGGTGATGGGGCATTCAAAACCATATTGGCTGGAGCTATTGGTCAAGTCTGTGACGTGACTGTCCCTCCAGCTCATATGGTACCACCTCTGCCTTCTTCCTAGATGCTTACAACCCATTTTTTAATGAAAGCTAATAATAAATAGTGAACATCCTCAAAACAAATTAAGAGCTTGCACTTTCTCCTAGAAAGGAACAAAAAAATTGAATTGACTCTGTTAATATGGCCTTTGTTTTTAATACTGGGAGAACAATATTTTCTCTAGAATTGGAATTAAGTTGTGTCTGAATGTGATAGATGCTCTTTAAAAGCATACTTCAGGCTAAAATATCATGGAATTTTCTACTTTTATGAAAGCTTTACAAATTCCTGGAGGTCATCTGAATACTCAAAAATAATGCATAATATGACCCCATGAATCAAATAGGCCAAGCTCAGCACTTTTTATTAGCAGAAATATTCATGAATCTTTTATCCTCCTCCTTAGTCCACCAGCTCTTATTTTCACCCTGTTCTCTCCTTAATGCAACATTTCATAGGAATGCCAAGAAAAAGGAACCCAGTTTCAAGTTTAATTGCTAATATTTCTAAATTTAGTCAGCATAAAATCCATCTGAGGCTCCAAAGATTTTCCCTGTAATCTGCAGAACCTGAGTTTGAATCTAGCCCAGGAGAGCACCACAGCAAATAAATACCATCTGATCTCTACAGAAATCTGACAAGAGTTCAACTGTTTTCCACCTTGCTACAAGTATATCAGAGTTGATTTCCCAATGCAATGCTGTGGTGGAAAAAGTCAATTAAAATGCAACTGTCCCAATTTCAGTGAA